>NW_009607621.1:18431-55198 GCF_000690535.1 Cariama cristata | reverse complement strand
TGCCGAGAGACTGGCTGTCTCTCACCTGCAGTGAAGCTCCGGTGCTGCTATAAAACAATAGCATAATGGAATTTGTGTATATGTATTTCTCAAGTCAGCTATAGGGAAGAGTGGGGTTTAGTACTGTTCTGTTTCATTCCTTGAATTGCAGAGGGCTGTGTATAGAGGTAAAAGCAGCAAAGATTGGCTCTTTGTCAGTCTTCCAGAAAGACAACTTAGTTTAACTACTTAGAATGTATGGAGACATCTGGTGCAACGCTGAGTCCGTGCTCAGTGGTCTTGGCTATTCAGGTGCTGTGGTACTGGTTCTGAAATAACTCTCCGATCTTTCCAGCCCAACCTGCCTTTTCGTTGAGGGAGTTGTCATGTCAGTGCAGGTAAGAGCCAAATCTGCTTGTTTAATGAGAGGTGACAAATGGCAGTGGATTCAGATAGAACATGTATAAGCATGTCTTCCTGCTGGAAAATACAACTTGTAAATGTAGTGCTTCTAAAACAATAGTCATTTTTGTAGGTCATTTTGCTGGACTGCTACTGTCCAAAGAGGGGACTTCTGTGATGCACAGTAGCTGCTGCCAGTGTTGCATATTTCAGCCACGAGAAATATGGTGCTTTACATGAACTGTGCTTGTTTACTACACTTTTTTCTACAATGTAATTTTAGTTGAAATCATATTAATGCATTTTAGACAAAGCAGAGGCCAAAAAACACCATCAAAATATCTCAATGTAATTGTCATAGCAATACCATGCTGCATTGCTTAAAATTTTTAAATAGTATCTTAAGCAATGAAATCAAACTCAATAACATGAAATACTAAAATGCTCACCTCTCAGTTTGGTTAGTTACAGTTCATGAAAACTCCTACTCAGGCTGTGTGATGGGGACACATGGCCTGTAAGTTAATAGAGAGGAGTTTTCCTGTAAGTATATGATGAACTGTCAGGGGAAATTAAGGAAGGCTTGCCTAGGATGGTGGTTGATATGTAATGACTCCAGGAGAAGTGTTGTGATCATCCTACCAGGCGCTGATCTTTGCACCAAGCAGCACCTTCAGATGCTGGGATGAGAGAGCAAGAGGTGCAAGGTAGCTGAATGAAACCCGCACAAGGATTCGGTATACCTGGAGAACTGTGTGTCTAGTAAAGCACCATGGCTGTACAGCTGAAGAAGTATTTACTGCCTTTAAAGCCATCCTGTTCTTTAGGATGTGATCCTTCTCTCCTTGGAAAATTGGGACTGGGGAGGATTCCAATGAAAACCTGTGGGGTGATATTCCTCTCCCCTGTTCATTCCTCTACCTATATAGGATATAATTAGCTTCCACTGCTAGAAGGAATATTTAATTATATTAATTTAATAAAGATCGTGTGTATCTGGCCTGTATTCCTATGACACGAGCTAATTTCTACCTAACCTCATTAAGGTCACTTACACCCAATCTCTGTGTGTGTAAAATGCTCTCTCGGCAGGATGGGAATGTGTTATGCTTGCTTAACACAGATCTACCCATGGTGCAATGCAGGAAAGACTTTCCTACTTTGGGATTATGTTTTTATCTCAAATGCAGCACAGCAATATAAAACCCATAAACCCATTTATTTTTTATAATCATGTATTGCTGTAAGTCACAGTTTTAGCTGACATTCCCTATTCTTTATTGACCTGTTTTGTGAGATTTTGTAAACTAGCTAATAAACCTTTGCTCTTGGTACTGTTAGGTTTAATACAGTACATTACATTCACAGCTGAAATAAAAACTATGGTTTAGATAATTAAAAATTGTTCAAAATGTCTTACCAATAAACACTTTGATACTTGTTCACAAGTGTACTTTTATGTTACATCCCATTCGACACAGGACCTTTTTCTCCGATTCATCTGCAGTGTCCCCTTTTAAAGCACGTATTTCTGAGTATGGATGTAACTTGTATGCCTCAGGCAGTGCTAATTGCACTTTCTCATAACTAAGAGGTAAAAAGCACGTGTTGTGGTGGTAGCTTGATCTTTAGGAGCTGCATTGGAGTCTAGGGTGGTGGAGGCTGCATGGGGAAGTACTGAGTGCAGTAGGTACAGTTATCCTACTTGTTTGCTTTTGGAGAGTAAGGTGGAAATTTAGACTGTAGATGTTGGACTTTGTGGGCATGATGAGTGTTTTCACTAGCCCAGACAATGGTGGGACTCTGGTGCTGGTCAGTCCAGTGCAGATATCAATGAAAGGTTGTCTCCAACTTGTTGGGTGAGAGGAGCCTCTGCTGTGGATGAATGGTCTTGTGCTTGGAACCATGTTGATGAAAGGAAGTGTTTGTAAAGGAGTAATGGCATGTGATGTCTGACGGTGGGAAGATGGGTTGGAGTGCAACAGTAGGGTACAGGTGTTAATACAGTATTGAAATGAGTTTTAGGCTTCCTGCTGGAGTCATCTGCTGCAGACAGGGTAGCAAGAATGTTTTGGGAAGACCAGAGGTCTTTCTCAGGACTGTCCTCAATGTCTGTCCCCCTGTCAGGGGCCACTGAGGCTGGCTGTTCCCTAACAGAAGGTGAGCTAGAAGTGGAAGATGACCCCCACTGATTGGGAGGGGGTCCAACAGAGTCTGAAACCCAGTCCAAGGCCTACCCAGGGAGCTCAGACAGGAACAAATGGAAAAGAGGCCAAAGACGGGACTAGAGACAAGCCTACAACATGCATACAACATTTTGACTCAGGAAACAAACTGCCTACAGTGTAGATCCAAGGCTCATCCAGGAGGCAGGGCTAGAGGCTGGTACAACTAAATTGCAACTTAAGCAAGGATTGAATGCTCAGGAGTCCCTGACCTGTGGGCAGAGCATGTAGAGGGAGGCCCCAGGTCATCAGATTGGAGACACTAAGACCTGTTGGTGCATTTGCCCCAGGTCATCAGATTGGAGACACTAAGGCCTATTGGTGCATTCGTGGCCCTGGTACCACTGTTCTTACTGGCAGCTAGAGCTGAATTTTGAAGTGTCTTTGTAACTCTGCAATACCCAACTTAACAGGAGCCCTGTAACGAAGCATATCTGGTACAGGCAGGTAAGACACCAGTGGGGCAGGATTTGTTGCTCTGCTCAGACCAGTGGTGCTCAGCAGTGGTGTAGGTGAAAGTTATTCCAGCCAGGGGATGATGCTATTTTTATGACCTGTGTGACCCAGATTCAAGGGAAGATGCTCTGAACTTCTCCATGCTGGTTGATTCTATGAAGTTTGCTGTGTGGAAGGGCTTTTTCCCTCCCCAACCTCAAGCAGTGGGGAAAGCTGCCTTCTCGGGTCCTCCTTCCTTGGTCTTATGAGCCCGAGAAGACCGATGGCATTGTCTGTGTTAAGACCTTGTGTAACAAATAGGTCTTACATGTGTGAGTGAAGATTTCCTAGCTTCTGTAACTAACAGTTTTTACCCTGGCAAAACTTTCTAATGCTTATTTTCTATTAAAATAAGAATGAACTGTGGATAGGAAAAACACTTTGGCTCCCAAAATTTTTTGATGATTCATACTCTTTGAGTTCTCCTGATCTTTGGAGTTTCTGTGGAAGGCTCTTCAAGCTTATCTCAGAAGAAAATTTTCAATGTGCTGCTTTCAAATGCAGGACCAACTCTTCAAGCATCTTTGCTGGTGGTGGCTGTGGAACACCACGCTTGCTACTTCTGATTATTTCTTCTGTGCGTTAAACCTGGGTTGTCTTTTATGGCCATTGTCCTTTTAACTAAAGTAGTTAGGAGAACATGCTCGATTTATAGCATGTATGGGTTGATACTGCTCTGGTGGTAACTGGCTATGGCGAATTAGTGGTGACTGTCAAAGGAATGAATTTTATGTCTGAGGAATATTAATATGAGGTGCTCATGCATAGAAAAAGAAGTTAGTTGAAATTTGCATAACAGTTCCTGCACCTGCTGGAATGAACTGCTTGATTATTGTACCGGGCTGCCTCAGTTCAAATGCTTCAGCTTCTGCCGTTCTCAATGGATTAGTAAAAATAATTGTGTGGTTTGACAGAGGAATTTATATTGTATTTGAGAGTCTTTGAGCAAACACTAGAGAGTGAAAAATACATTATAGACCTGGTGAGCTGTGCTGCGGGAAATGTAAACTAAAGCAGTGATATATCTTTAGGAGTCGTTTCCCTTTTACTACTTGGGAAAAACCTTTCATTTTAATCAATTGTGACTAAAGATCTGTGGTATAAACTAATGAGTGAAATTTATTAAACTGTAACTATCATGCAATATAAGGGAAATGATTTCATTTTCCAGGGGTGAAGTTAAATTTGATCTCTGAGGACATGCCCAAAAGCCAGCTTCAAAGTCAAATACTTATGTTTTAAAGAAGAGTGCACTGTTTTCCTTGTGCATGTGTTTACGTGGCTCCTCAGACTTCTGATGAGAGAGAAAACTTGCCTTTATTAAGATGGAGACAGTTAAGCCTTCTAATGTCCTCAACTACTTATCTCCTTTGGCTTGTTCCTCCTGATTAAGAATGCAGTGGTTATTGATACCGTAGATGTTGACTATTAGATTCCCACAGCTGCGCTAACTGTAATAGGAGTTGAAACAGAGTTATTATAACCTATACACCCAAGGGTCGTATGGAAGAGAGAACAAAATGAGATGGTAAGGGTAAAGCAGTTAGTGCACTCTAGGTTTCCTATGCTTGAAAAAAAAAGGAGTTGTACAGCTTGGAGGTCAAATCCAGGTACTCGGAAGATGATAACAGGGAAAGCAGACTTGTGGTTGAAAGTGCAGCCATAAACTTACTACAGGGGTTATGCTATGATATACAAATATTTACCATTTTATAACAGTTAATGTATTCTCCTTGAATGTTGTTTGCATTTACTTGGTACTACGCTTGTTCCAACTCACTCTGAACTTACACCAGTATTTTAGATTTTAATAACCTGATCCTTTTCCTATTTAGAGCATATCCTATTTCTAAATGTTGAAGTATTCTTAAAAAAAATAAAAACTTTAGAGCATTGTTGAGTATCATTTTACTTTAGTCACATAGGCCTTGAAGACCAAGAAAATGAGGAAAAAGTTTTTTCACCTGTTGCTTGTGTATGTTAAATTAACATCAGGTTTAATTACTGTTATTATCTGTGTCATACTTGACAAACAATTCCCCTAGTATTACATGAGGGCACTCATGTAATGACTTTGGGTGACTCTGGGAGATATTGCGAGCATCCCAGAGAGCAGGCAGGACTTGAAGTGATGTGTCTGGGAGTTGTCTGCTCTGACCCAGTAGATTATGATTTCTTATTTCTTTATGCTGTTAATGAACTTGGTGCTTTGGGGATGTGTAGCAGGAGCGGTCATGGGTTTATCAAACAGCCATGGTATTCATTCTGGTTCTAGCACTTACGACTACATGTGCTCATCATTTAAAGACAGTTCTCTATCGTTAATGTAGTTAGTTTTCTGTGTACTGCAGTAGAAATGTGATTTGGCCTGTATTCTAATAATGTAGCAATTTGTAATTCTGAGGGTTAAGCACTGTAGCTGTTTCGTTTAAATCTGTCTCAAAACCTTAAAAAAAACACAAAACAAAACACACCCCCCCATCCCTCTCAAAATCAAAACCAGCATTTTTTTCAGTGTGCAAGATAGCTCACTAGGTAAACGTGGTCAACAGCATCAGGACAGCCTGTTGAAGCAGTGGGCACAGGAATTAGAAATTTGGGGTTGTTAGCCTCTGAAAGCCACCTAGTATTCAAGGCAGCAAGAGAGGGAGAGTTGTGTGAATAGTGCACTCCGCAGTACCAGTCCTACTGAAATGACAGACTTAGACCAGCCTCAGGACTGACGGTAGGTTCTGTTTAGATGTACTTTGTATGCGATACTTCTCCCATGTCTGAGGAAGATCCTTTGTGCCTCCTGTTGTCGTTCGTTTAGGGAGCATCTGCAGTTCTCAGCCTCGAAGACTGAATGCATTGATGGGCCAGACCAGCACAGCTCATGAGTTGTAACCCACAAACTTGTTAAAAATCCATCGAGTAGCTCTGCACTCTTTTGAGCTTCTTAAAAGGCAATGGTGGTGGTGGGGAGGTGGTGGGTTTCTTTGTATTTTTATTTTTTCAGAGTAGGGGAGACCATGCTGATAAGTGGTTCTCGGTTCCAGCCAAATTCAGTGGCAGCATCTGGCCTCTGTCTAGAGCTCAGCTGGTAGAGGGGGCCAGAGGCTAACACTTAATTTTGCCCAAGATCTTGTGCCTCTGAGAGGTAGTAGCTCCTCGCTCAGCATGAATGGAGTAGAACTGGATGGTGTGGTTCCATGCTCTTGGTGGGTTCTGTACCCTATACGTTGATGACCCCTATGGCGATGTTACAATACACTAATGGTTAATCTCTGAGCTCCTTCAGGTTCAAATGAAGCTCCCAGTGTTTTGAGGACTCTCAGTTTATGGAGTTCAAGTCCCTGGATTCCATGGTACCTGTAGGTATTCGGCTATGTGCTGCTGGGGCCAAGCCCCAGCACCGTATGGTACAGAACTGTTGTCACTGGCTCAGCTTAAGGAAACTCGCTGGCTTTAGCCTTCAGTGGGTCTTCAAAAAGCCTCATGCTGCGAAGCATGAACAGTTACTGTTGTAATGAATTCTTTCCTGATTTAAGATTAAAGGTTTGGCAGTTTGTAAATTAATTATTAGCTTATGTTGCTTTATAAAAAAAAAAACCAAAACAAATGGTTTAATAAAAGTCTACTCTCTAGCTGCCTTTGCAACATCTGAAATTTACCTTCTCATGAGAGCGATGTTATAAATACATACAGTGAGAGAGACCCTATAGCACTTTTATGGCTATGTAAACAAACCTCCTTTGTCAGAGTTCAGTCATCTTTAACAACTGGGAGGTGATGCTTCTAGTGATGGTGATCACCTTCCAGATGATAGTACCTACTTATCCATCTCACAGTAATTTAAAGAGGAGCCACAGCTCATCCATCTTTTTCAAAGAGTCACAGTGAATATTTGACTGTAAGAATTTAGTGTTTACCCTTCATGGGTCAGTGGATGGGTTAGTCTTAAAGCACCTTTAGGGAGAGATTATTCTAATAAAGCCTCTTTACACACAACATACTGTACTAGCATTTCATGTTTCTTCTTCAAAAAAAATAAACTGAGTAGCAGGCTACGTTTCCTAATAAGCCATGTTTCAGACATAACATCCCCACAAGTTGGGGATGATGTGGACTTTCATAGATAGTAGATGAAGAGAAATAGTTCATTTAAATGCTTTTTAGGGAAATAGATAGCCGTAACAGGCTAACAGGAAGGCAGTTTAATTATTGTTTTGAGCCAGTGTTCATCTTCAAGGCAACCATTTTTATATTCCTTTTCTTGTTGCCTCCTCATTTAATCTCAATTTTCATTAATTTATTTGTATACAACGGAATGGTTTACCTTGAAATTTGCAAGCTGTACAAGCATACCGTGAGATTTTTAATTTAGCATTTCTTGGGAAAATGTCAGTCATATTTTACAGATTTGGATTTTTTTTTAACCACAAAGTGCAATCGTTTATAAGTTTTCATGTAGGCTGCACACTTGTCTTGCCCGACTTGAATCTGCAATATTCACTATGCTCAGTAGCTCACAATTTTAGAAAGTAGTTCAGGATGGGCTGAAAAACATCGTATTCAGTTAAAAGTGGAAGGGGATTTTAGTTGACAGGGTAAATAGGGGCTGACCTTTGCTTATCACGTTTTCTTGCTCTGTTATTAGAAAGAAAAGTATTTTTTCCCGATGTTAAGAAAGTAACAGAAATGCTAGTTTGTCAAATTTTTGCTTTTACATTTGAAAATAGTGTGGTAAGCACTGAGGAAGAGTTTAGGATTTTTTGTTGCATGTTATTGCAGTTCTAGCAGCAAGTGTTGTTTTTAGGAGGATTTGGCCTCCTATTAGTGTGTTTTCTCATAGTGAATACCAGGTCTGAGCTTCTATGAAATACTGAAAAGTGAAAGATCTTAACCTCTCCTAGCCATAAAGCAAACCTCTAATCTAAACAGAGTGTAAAGCAATGCACTGACATCTACCCAAGGTCTGCGAATCTGCTTAGCCTCGGCTAGAGGATGTGCAATTGGCTCACTTTGAGATGAATCTTTGAATCTTGATAATGATACTGGGAATTACCTTTTTACTTTTTTCTTTTTTTTTTGCTATTAGCAATTATTTCAACAGAAGCAGCAAGGGAATTTTTGTTGTGTTTTTTTTTTTTTGGTCGCACTCTGAAGGTACCTTCTTGTTCACCAAATGTGTTCCTTGTGTTCTGTGCCCTATAGTTAAAACCTCAGGATTGCTCTGTCAAAACTTGTGGTACTGATCCATGTCAGGGGAAAAAAATAAGTCTGTAGTATGCTGCTAAAAACTTAGGGGAAATTTAAAATGAATTGGGGGGGGGAGGATTTATCATTTATGTTTGTATTTCATTCAGCTATTTTTAAAACTGAGCTGAAGTGCCTGAAGACGTCTGGCACTTCCTTGGGAGTACAGCAGAGTTCAGACTCCTGCTACAGAGCTTGGACCAGGCAGGCTCAGACAGGGAGGAAGCTGTGTAATCTAAGGTAAAACTGGAAGCTCTTTATATAGACAAGATATAAGCTCGTCATTAGCATGCATATAAAATGGCATTATTTCAGTTGAACTCCAAGTAAAATTTCAGGGACAGTCAGTAGCAGTCAGCTAGCCAGAAATTTGTATCAAGAGGGGCTTTGGCAGTAGAATGAATGAGTGAGCTCCCAGATTTGGGTGATTGTTTCAGTGAACAGAATTAGTGACAGATAACAGAGAGAAAATACGGTGCCTCAAAGAAGGTCTTCCTGAAGAATTCAAGAATCCAGGGTTCAAGTCACAGCTTCTTCACACTTTCACGCTTCTTCAGACTGGTTTTTTGGGAGTGACTTAGGTCCACATTGTTCAAGTGTGAGAGCTAGGTCTTTAAACACCTTTAAAAATTTGGTCCATGAGATTTTAAAGGTTAACTTCCATTGATTCCCCCCGAGTTTTAGGCACTATCCGTGGTAGTCACTTTTTGAAGTGAGGATCAAATAAAAGGAAGTGAAGGGACACAAATTAAGGTAGTTTGTGTGTATATGAACTTTCTCGTAAGAGTTTCCAAGCACTTTAGCTTGGTGCTAGAGTCTAAGCACTTAAAAAATGTGCCTTATCCTTGCTTTACTTAGGTTCCCTCTTTATAAAGTAGGGATAATAGCTTGTCCCTGTCTCAGAGTGATAAAAATATTGAAAGATTGAGGTTTTTTTTTTTCCAGTACTACACTAATGGGGGCTATATAAACACCTTAGATAGTGGAAAGGTAAGTTGAACTGGCAAAGCAGAGGTCATGAGCAACTAGAGATGAGATGTAAAAAGGGGCAAAGTTGCGCAAGGCCTGGAAGGCCTGGTAATAACTTTATATACTGTATTATGTCTAGGAGGGAGAATTTCAGCTTTCACTGACCTTTATTTTGAGCTTTTTTTCTTCTCTGTTTTATTTACAGTTACACGTACTGACATTTGTACAATTTCACATTTGTCAAAGGCAGAAATCTGGCAATTTTCTCTTTCAGACTTTGTTTTAAATTGTGCATGTGCATGTATGAGATCAGCCTTCTGTTAACTACTATGGCATGCAATTAGAACTTGCAGCAAGGGTACAAGACTCTACACCCAAGAGTAATGGGTGTAGAGGTACATGTGTGTTTGATCTGAGTAGCAAATTAGCTAAGAATGGTTCTAAAGATTTTTTTTAAGTCATAAGAACTGGAAGAAACTCATAGCAAGGCTTGCCTATTATTTTCTACTACAAGAGCATGTTTTCAGAAATTTATTACTTTATTAAGCTCCAGTCTTAAGTTTTTAAACTTTGAACTAAAACTTCCATGCCATATGATTTCCTGAGGGTGACTTTTGCCTGCAATGATGATGTGACCATTTCCTGAACTAACAGCAGGGAAATATGTATTGCCTAGTATTTTTAATTTATTTATGATTCGTCTCACATATACTGAGACAAAATTTGGAAGAGTGATGTCCTCCCAATGCCTCCTTTAGAATCTGCCCAAATTTGGCTCTTCTATCGTTATCGAGAAATCACCTTTTTCACGCTTGACCTTGTTAGTCGCTGGCAGCTAATTACTGGAGGAGTCTAGCTTGCGTCCACCAGTGAGATTCATCTTGGGTGTACAGAAACTGAGCAGAACGGCTACCATTGCTTGTCCATGGTTCTGTGGCAGCTCTGGCTACAGAGCAGGTTTTGGCGAGGGATATGTTGGGGGAGATAAAAATGGAGAAAACGGATACAGAAGAGGCTGGCCAATAGCAACTGAAGAAAATTACTTCTTCCTACAGTTCAGAAACTACTCTGGGGAATAAATAATTTCAAAGCCTCCTAGAAAAATGCATCTTACCCTCGTGGTAGTGACTGGGCTGCCCAGAGGATCCCTGCTGCCTTCTCACTTGACGTGCATGTGGAACCAAGAAGTCCTAGTCCCACTGTGGGCTCTTGGGAGCCAAGGTTGTGCTGTGTGATCCCATCTCCACTGCCTCAGTTTTCTTTTTTTGTGTTAGGACATTAAAATCCCACCGTTGGTCACTTCAAGGTTATGAGATGGCACCCCTAAGGTCCAGATAAACTTAGTGTTAGCACTTCCCCATTTTTATGTGCTTGACTACGATCTCATTTTTCTTTTGACCTCGTGATCTGAGTGAAGATGTGGCTCTTCGCTTTGCTTAAGCACATGAAATACTAAGCATATTTTTGAGATGTATGAAGGAGGAAAATCACCCTAGCCCCAGGGTTGTCTGTAAATTTCATCTCCTGTAGTCAGCGGTCATCTTTAGGAACGCTTATACTTTGGGTAAACAGATGGCCTGATCCTGCTGGAATAGGGGTTTTTTCCATTATGATGATAAATACGGGGGTCAGGCCTAGAATCTTCTGAACCAAGAGGCTGGGGAAAATTATCTTTCAGACCCTTTCATAATTTTAAAGGTGCTCACCGAGTGATTCACTTCTTCCTTGCCTCATTTTGACACTGAGTTATCTGGCTAAAAACCAATCTTGCAAAAGACCCTTTCGAAGCTGATCCTGCCAGAGGGCGGCTGTTTCTTTAGCAGCGCAGAGCCCTCTCCCCACGAGGGAGAAGGGTTGTGTATTGAAGATATTTGCCTCTCAGCACCTTGCAGCATTTCACCTAATATGCCTCATCTTGCAAGTATGTCAGATCTGTAACTGTCATACGGCCAGCTTGCAGGATTAGCCGCACATATTGCCCTTTAAAAACAGTTCTCGAACAATGACAACAAAATTGTGCATGTATGTGTGGGTGTGTATATGTAATATGTGCATCTATGCATACACACTCACCAGGTGTGTATAGACTGACTGTTATCTGTTGTACATTAGAGAGCAAAATAAATTACCGTTTTCCACTTAGCATGGAACTTTTAAAGAATATATACAGACTACAAATTATATATGTATACATACATGCAAGTATTCCTACAGTGCATTAAAAAGCAAGATGTTTTAGTTTGTTCTTCTTATGGAACTTGTTAAAAATGTGCGTTAGTGCATCAGTTCCTGTATTTCAGAAGGGAGTAGCACAGAGACATGCGATCCAAAGTTGCTTGGTATTTTTAAGCTGAAATTAGATTCGTTGCTTTGATTATTCCATTGTGGGCCCCAAGTTATATTTTAGTGTCCTTCACCCTGTTCTCCTTTATTATTTATAACCCACACTCTTTGAGCAATGACCAGGACTAATCCGTAACCTTCTGTCCTTCTGCCTGATTCGTTGTCTTTTGAAACACAAAGATTGAAGCAAATATTCTCAGACTCTCTGTTAAAATATAGATAGATAGATATTTCTCCCATATGTCTTACACTGAAATAAGACTTAATGGAGGTTTTGCTTTTCTAATTCAGTCTCAGTGGACCTACTTCAAAGGAAAATAGCTAAGGACTGGGAAGTATGTATTTGGTATTCATTGTATTATAATGTATATACCGCACACGTATCCATGTAGATATTTTATAGGCATTCACCAAATGGCTTGTGTGGCCATCTTGATTGTTAGATTAATGCATCCGTGTTTTGTGGGGTTCCATCCCCCCCAATGTTTTTTTGTTTCCCCTGCAATGTTAGATGCACCTAAATAAATAAATTAAATAGTAATTCATTTGTGCTCACTCTGCATCACAAAGAAGTGGGGCATAAAACAGCATTAGCAGTGAATCCCCCGAGGACCAAAGAACCTCACAGGGGGCTGGTCCTCTGAATGGTCTCTGTCACTCCCTGGCAGCTAATGACTGAAACAGGATCCATTGCCACTGGGAGCTTTTAATTTCCTTACATTGTACAGATTGCTCTGATCCAATGCAAAGTGACAGCTACCATTTCAGTACAGCTCATTAACAGCTTTTGCAAAATCCAGCGTGCACCATGTCTTCACGTATGCTATATTCCTGTGATCTGTGTTCGTGCAAGCTAGAATTCAGCCTTTGGATAAGTTATTTTATAACATAGTTGCAGGCATAATAAATGCAGCGTCTTAGATACCTGGGGAAAACAGACAGTATATTTAAACTTATCTTGGGGCAGAACGATTCATGTCTATACTTCAGAATAACTTGAGAAAACTCAGGGATTTATTTGCATGGTGAAAGACCAGCAATAATGTATTGAAGAGCAGGGAACAACTAACAAAGAAAGCTTTCCAGGAAATTTAGGAAATGTCAGGATAGTTGACAGGGGAAGAGGAAAAAGGAGACAATTCAAGAAAATAATTGGAAAATTAAGGGAAAGTTCTTACATTCTCTAAGGCATGTGGAATAACAGGACATAGTTATGTCTGTCAAGCGTGGGCAACAAAAATTAGAATAACTTTTGTTGTGTTAGGTTGGTTTTGTGTTTTTATAAGTGCTAGGAAATTATAGCCAGCTCTGGTATCTTCAAAATCGGTGAGTAAGTCTTGCTTTAATTTATACAGGAGTGTTTATTTTTCCAGCATACGTGTATATAGGGAAAATAGCATTGACTGGGTTAGCAGTCCTTGGAAGCAACTTTCTTTTGTTTATTTTTTGAAAAGAATTTTTGTTAGAAAAACAAATCCACTGAAAGCAAGGAAAGAAAAGCCTGGATTTTCCATATCCAGAAGGGCCATTTGTGTAGAACAGGAGAATAGGTCCAGAGCGTCATGGTGTTCCTCATCCTTCAGTTCTTTGAGAGGGGTAAGAACTGTCCAGCTGTGGTCTAGTAATTCTAACATAATTGACGAACCCTTGGAAAGATGTCCCAAATCAGAAGCAATGTTGATATTTGCCCTGTGATTAGTTTGTGGGAACATATCTGTGGTGGTTTCATATTAACATCTTGGATCGGAGTGTATCAGAGTAGGTTGAAAGTTGGGAAGAAAAGTATATGGTTACAGTAGACTCAGAGGACGTTGCTGAGTAATTTATGATGGTACAGGTTTTTGTCAACCCTTCTTCAGCTCAGTGAAAACGGAAGGTGTTCAACAGCTTCAATGGTTGTAAAGAAGAGGTGGTCTTGGAACTGAGAGTATGAAATAGTTTGGGGGTGTTTGCTGAAGGTGGCATTTACAGTTGCAGAATGAGAGGCTTGGAAAGTTCAATGGGGAAACAGGTCACCCTTAAGTGTAAAGTCCGGATTTAGAAGGATGCAAAACCTGAGAGATGAAGCGTGGGCTGTGCCTTGCTCAGCAAAGGCAGCCAAGTTGCAAGTTACTTGAGTTCGTTCCCTAGTTTTGCTTCTGACTGTTTGTGAGACTGATTGGAGTCTAATTGCCATGAGCAGTTTAGATTAGTGTGTGAAATAAATAGCATCAGATATGGGTAACATAGTGAGAAAACCTGTGATGTAGTTACCCTTAGAGCTTGCAGTCTAAATGTGCGAGTTAATGAAAAGCTGTAAGATGTGGCATAATTATTTTAAGGCAGAAACTTCCATTTTGAGGAACTTATTTTCTTCCTTTTTTTTTCCTCTTTAATGTGGAAGATGAGAAAAGTGCAAATCTTGGGCACATAAAGCAAATGAGTTGAAGCAATGTCGTTGGCAGGTTAGCAGTGTAGAGCTCGGTGACTTGTGACAAGCAGCAGCGCTGCTCCCGAAGCTCCTACGGCACTTGTAGCAGGCGGAGAGACAAACCCAGAACCTCGTGTTTTCAAGGCAGTACCGAATGAGATCACTGAGGAGGTCCTGAAGGGTGTGGGGGTCACCTACACAGGATGGCAAATGTGTATTTTAGTGTCTAATAAGAAGAGCGGATATATTGTCAATATCAACCATTTATTTTTACAACTAAAACTACATTTAAAACCTAAAACATTATGTAAAACCCCTTGCTACAGCTCATCACCTGTTGTTTGGCTGCAATGTTCCTTTGACACCTCTTGTTCCTCAGTAATTTCTCTATCAGTGTGAAATATGAAAACTTGTAAAAAGAATGTATATGTATTTAATATAATGGAAGCACAGCCCAGTTTATGAAATAAAATTAGATATAGGTCCATGACAATATGCTTAGTGAAACAAATAGGATTATATGTAATTATAAATATGTTCACACCATGTACACAGAAAAGATGATTGGCTATATATAAACTAGAGTATCAGTAACAGTGAGTCTTTAAAAAAATACTGCATCAAATGTGTGTATCACATTTCTGATACATACACATTTAATGCAATAAGTTGTGTTATAGATGGAAAAGTAGTAAGTAAATATTGATGGATCCAATGGACAGAATGTAGGACGGATCCTCATTAATCCAAACACCTTGAAGGACTGTATCTTAGTACAAGCTTGGGTTCCTAGGGCGGCAAGCTGCTGGTTTAAGTACATAGGCTTGGAGTAAGTTTTGTAACAAAGAATGAGTATTTTCACATTACAAAAACGATTGTGCTAAACATAAAGATCTCCCTGAGAAAAGCAACGAGAAGAGTTAGGTGACTGACTCAGCAATAGCTGAGGCAGCTGGTTTACGGAGCTCCGGAGTAGCCAGTGTCTTCGCTAGACAGCAACTTGACTCCGACGGCTTGGTGGGACTCCCTGCTTTGGGAAGGTGTCCTTGCAGGCTCTAACCTCTTGCCAGGGAGCTGCTGCTGCCTAATCGCAGGGTGCCTCGGGGCTTCTCCGAGTGTGGGGTTGTGCGTGTCCCACTTCTAGCGCGGCTTTGGAAAGTCTCTGTAGCTAAACCAGTGCAAAGGGCCGAATGAACCCTTTGTGTGCAGATTATTCAGTCTTATTTAGCCGTATTCACCCATATGCAAAGAAGAAAAATTTAATTTAAATAAGCCAGTTGAGCGAGTTATGATTAAAGGAGCTAGAATTACATTTGTATACTTCTTAAATAGAGTTAGTATCACATAGACTCCCAAACCATCACATGCTAGTTTAGTCGGGCACATCTCTAGTAGCAGGAGACCAGCACTGTGCCTGCTGATATACCTCCAATCATACTTCTCTGGTTGGAAAAATTCAGTTTTACACAGCTGCATGGTGTTTCTACAATATGTTGCCCTCAAGAGTAAGGCAAGAAAGCACCCAGCCAGGTGTCTTGTGTCTCTGGCTGAATGCGTAAACAGCCTGAGTCTTGAAGCTCTAAATGGCATGTTATGTTGTCTGTCTGTGACAGAAGTTGTCTACAAAGCAGATGGCTCAAAATTAATTAAAATTATGGATTAATAGTACCTAATGGTGCTTAGAAAATTTTATTTTTACCTTTGACTTCTCTGTAAGGTGGAAAAAATTAGCTAATGACTAAGGACCTATTGAAGATCCTGTCCTGTGGCCTTTTTTGCGCATTGTTCCCCCAAAGTGCAACGGCAGTTTTTCAAGTGGAAAGGTTACATGTGTGAGTTAAATTGCAGGGTCAGACGCTGCTCTTGGATGTGCATGAAGAATCCAGTTGATGATGATAGATGAATCAGGCCTTAGGTGGTGAAATTGGGGTATTTTACTCTAAGTTGAACATGTGTGGCCACATTTTCAGAAATACGTACTGACTGTGTACCCTTAAGAAAATGTTCCTAAAATAGGTACTCTGTGTTGGTGCATGTGAGCAGGATGTGTTAACAGCTGCATCACTTTGGGAACATCTCCCAAAATCATGAATATAAAAATCAGAGGTTTGTGAGGTTTTTAAACACTATTTTCTTGCTCCTTGGGTTTTGAGGCTCCATGGTTCTTGTATTCATGTTTCTATTCTCCAAAACTATGAAAAGCTGAGACTCTTATTTTTTTTGGTGGGGGGAAGGAGGAGAAAGAGAGAAAATTCATCTGTATTCACTTGGTTACCATAACAGGACCTTTAGAAAAGCACTGAATGCTATAAGTCTCAGTGAAGTAAGGTGGCTGTTAAGGCTCCATGTGGTCCCTAGACAGAGAATGGTGTGAAAAATTAGCAGATGTGTTGGTTTCTTTTTTTGTTATTGGAGCTATAGCTTCTGGGATTAATAAAGAAGCAAACAAACTTTGTGCCTCTTCAAAAAGGAGTACTGAAAGATGTATCCTGGGATGGGACATAGTGATGTATTTCCATTTAGAGTTCAGTTCTTTGCTGACCCTTGTCAAGAGATGGCCACTGCAGATGTAAGGTGGGCTTTGGGGAGCGACTTGGCCCGGCAGCAGGACCTGCAGGCGGGTGGCTGGGGTGAGCCCGTGTGGTGCCTGTGCCTCTGCTGGGCTGAACTCCTGGAAAATAGTGGGTGGTGATGATTCTTCCCTCTGCAAAGTAAGGAGATGCTGTTGCGTGGGGTCATCCCACTTGCTTTCCCCTTTCAAATAGCACGGGGGGGGAATGGGGGCAAATAACCTTTTTGACAAGGAGGAAATGAAATGAGGTAACTTTTAACTCTAAAAAAAGATAATTTCTTTATCAGGATGCAGGACTAATGTTTGATCTCTTTTCATGTGTCTGTTTTTCGCAGGGTGAACTTAGTTGGTTTTACAGGTCTAAATATTTATCTTAGCTGGTCCCACCCCCACTTTGAAGGACTTGGGGGTAGGCAAAGGAGTGTGTCTGGGACTGGGTTATTCTAGCTGCAAGAAAGAGGAAATGGTATTTAAAAACCCATTTAATTAAATGACAACACTTGGGATTTCATTTAGTTCACATTACAGGAGGAATTTAGACTTCCACTGCTACCACCTGCTGCCAGGCTGAGCTGCGAGCGTTGTTCCCGTGTCTCACCGATGCAGGTGAACTTACTGCCGAACCACTTTCACAGTCCAGAAAGCATGACATTCCTTGTTACCAGTGGGAGGAAAGGCTAATTGAGAAGTGTGTATAAAAGCTGTAATGAGTAGCATTTACATGTATTGATTAGAAGTAGGGCCACTGTCTCTCATTTATCACCACCAGCAGCTGTGAAATTTTCCCCACGTCGATTGGCACGGCTCATATTCCTGCTCCTCTGGTTCTTTATTGCTTTTTCTTTCCCCCACCCGCCCTGCACCAGAGTGCTGATCCACCAGCTGGAATGGGCTAGTAATTACTCCAGCTTCTCCACCAGCTGCCACAATTGCCAAACTGCTGGAGTGAAAAATTCCATCCCGCATTTCCGATTTTTTTACATTACCACTGCATAATCATATTTGACGAATAATTAACCTGGGTTAATACTTCAGGGAGCCATTTGCAAGTAAATTGATAAGCTGAGTGCTGTAAAGGCGCACAAGGGCTAAAGGCTTTAGGAAGCGGCACACAACAGCCCCGCTGCCTGCGCTGTTTTAATACGCGCACACCTCCTGACCATCTTAATTAAGAGTGGACTGGGGATGCTGTCCTCCAGGCTCCTTAAACAGAGCGTGGCTCAGGAGGAGGGAGAGGATGGCAAATACGGGGAAATGAAACTCTCCGCTATATCGCTCTCACGGCAGTGGTGCAACGGACATGAATAAGTGTACTTTTCCTCCCTTTTAGATTTGGAAACGAAAGCCGTTAGATCAGAAACTTGTTAGACAGGGTTGAAATCAATGGAAATTTTCCCTGCCAACTCAGTGGAGCTGGATGCAGGGCAGGCTGGAGAGCTGTTTTCCCCACCTTAAATAATGGCATGCAGGTCAATGAGAGTGCGGAGCTGAGTCCTTTTGGGAATGTATGTATTTGTATATTTTTTTCAATTAAGGCAGCTGTGCTGTGTTTCAAATGCATGCCTTTGCTTTGGGGTTGATCCTGGACTTCTGAGATAAGTGGAAAACCTCCCCGTGAGACTTCTGTGGTTTATAAATCCACTCTTTCTTCAGCTTTTAGAGTGTTTGCTATGTATCTTATTTGGAGCAGGATTACACCAAATAGTTATTTGTAGCTTTCTTTGGGGAGGGGGGGTGCACATGTTCGAAACATTTTCAGTTCTTTTCAGTTTGTTCTTTCCTTTTAAATTAGCTAGCGGTACACATTTATTTTCATCTTTTTTGTTCTTTCTTTGGTAAATGTTTTATAGCTAAATAATTTAAAGAGTAAGCTTATCACAAGTAAATCATCAACAAATTTATAATGCGCTTGTAAGGATCCTGTAAAAAGTAAACAAAAAAACTTATTTGCCAAAAGACAAGACTGCTCAAATAACAGGTCCCACCAAAGCTTTCCCTGCTGTGAAGCCTTATACTGAGCTTCGTCCAGGGTGGGCTCTTTGACAGATCCTGGCTTGATAATTCAGCAAGAGAAAATAAACAAGCCTCCTTCCTTTAGGAAGACGGGTAAAATTCCTTCTGTTTCATTATCTTAGTTGATTTCTAGAATGTCTTTCTGACTCAGTCAGGTATTGATTGAGGCCACATAAAGGGTGTGAATGAGGAGTCCAGAGAATTTGTCATGTTTGTTTTTCTGGCCCGGTGTTACCGTTAACCAGGCGAATACTTCTTCCTCCAGGTGGCCAGTAAATGCCATAGAAATCTTCTGAAGCATACTTTTGAGCAGAGCAAGAGGCAAGAATTAGAGCTAAATAAGAGTCATATTATTGCAAATCTTAACTGGGATTTGCTTTGGTTTGGGTTTTGCTGTATAGCAACATTCCTTAGATTCACAGAAAAATCTCAGAATATTAAAATACATTTCTGTTTCTGGGAAGAAATGCCAGAAAACAGTGTCTAAATGATCTGAAAAAGAAAAGAATTGGTCACGTAATACTTGCATAGAAATTGTGTGATTTGTTACCTCCTCAACACTTCTAGCCTAACTCTTGATTTTTGGGAGCATCTGGTTTGACAGTCTTGGTGGCGGCCCTGATGTGCCATATAACTGCATAGCTATAAATCGGGAGAACAATTTATGGATTTGTGTATCGTGCACTTGCCCTTGCCAGCATACCCCAAAGCTGGTGGCACGTAGAACACCATCGAGACCACGGTAGCAGCTGGAGTTAGGTAGCAGCCGCACACCGTGCCCAACAGAAACCCTTCCCGGCCCGGTGCCTGGGTCAGCTCCCGGTGTACAAAGCCCTGGGAGCTCCCTGCGGGGTCTCGGCACCTCCTGTCGCTTGTGCCCCAGGAATACCTCTGGAGACGGTGAATGGGCACTGGAGGCTACAAGAACCATTTAAGTTATTTCATGTCTACATGAAGAAGGAAAGCTATAAGAAGAGAGTTAAATAAAAACATGCATTAGGGTTTAAGAGATGAAGGTGGTTTTATTATTATTTATTATTCACAAAGATATCTTGGGAGACAGATGCAAAAGTTGGATGTTGTCACTGTGGCGCTATGAAGAGCGAGGCTTTTGGTAACACAGCTCCCTCCCACAGATGTCCTGACTGTGGGAGCAGGTTTGGGTAGGTGGCTGTGAAATTATAAGCTGGGTACCTGGAGGCAGCATCATTTTTCTTGAAAGGTGTAATATTTCTTTAACAAGCATAAAGCCTAATCATGTGGAATATTATCTTTCTATTTATGTCATTTGCTTTAAATAATAGGGATTTATCAAAAGTAGCTTAAGTTAAAATTTGCCTTATCTTATGTGTGACGATTCATCCTGTTGCTAGTGAGAACCGAAGGATTTCTGGGCTATTTTGTGTCATTTGAAATCTCTGTAGTTTCAGAGAATTCCAAGAGGAAGAATAACACTTTAGAAATACGGTATTTACATGATTTTCTGTCCTTTTCCTATTTTTTGCAAATAAACTTAAAGTATTTTATAAAAACTATCTTCATTCTACAGGAGAAAGGGTAGCCAAACCTTCTTCAAGCCTCAGGCTGAGAGCTGTACGCACTGCAGCAGGTGTACGAGCCCTGTGTAAACCCTGGGAGGAGTTTGGTGCAGGAGGTTTCCATGCACTAAAGAGCACCGCCGTGAAGTCATTGCTAGTCAAAATTGTCGTACGCAAGATGAGCTTGCCTTAGCAAGTGGTGCTAGAAACTGAGGCGAGCGCTTCAGGGTGCGGCCCGTTCACAGTAAATATGAAAGGAATTAGCCTTTGGGGTTTTGTTTTCCTCTGCCATGCAGTTTCCCAGATCTGCCTTATCATTTCCATGCGGCCAAATTGTTGTCTATCTTAATTGTCTACTCAGCTGTTTCTGTGAACATCCTCTTTCAAACCTAAATAGAATTTAGGTGGGATGACCTGGTGATTCAGAAAATAAATAAAGAATAACAGAAATGACTATTGTCCTGTATTCCCCCAGCATGTAAGCAGTCTGGCTTTTTTTTTTTTAAAAGTAGAGCTGTGCATGCAGGACCATAAGTCGGTGCTGGGCATTTGTCACTGTGTGTGGTAATGCAGGGGAAAGCAGTTCCTTTCAGAGCTCAACCGTAGCACTAAGTGAAATCAATGGCCAAACAATCTAACACAATTGGTCACATATTGATAGAATTAAACACCGCTGTTAACTGACTTGTCATTGATCTGACAAAAACAGAGTCCAGGGTAAAAGTCGCCCGAAGCCTTTAGACTCTGTGTTTGTGTAGCAAAGGTTGGGAAATTATTCGCTCCATCTACTTCTAACATTTTTTATTTTTTTTTTTAATTTTTGCTGACAGTACTCCTCGCTCTAGAACACACTTGCAGAACTTTAACCTCTTCGTTGTCGGAAACCTGCAAGTGTGCGACAGCCCCCTGGCCGTGCAAGTTCTCTCTTGGTTGAGGGCGTTGGGTCTTTCTCGCTGTGCGTGCAGGGGGGGAATGCTTACAAATGTTACTCCAGGGACTGGGAAGCTTCCTCGGGCCGGGAGCGGAGGGAGGCTGGTCAGCACAGGGACGTGGTCATCCAGATCAGCTGCAGGTGGTTTTGCCAGCAAACAGACCCAAATGGTGGAATACAGAGTATGACTGACTTTGAAACAGGGAGTATATCAGGAAATTAGAAGGTGCCATCCCCACACAGTGTATCTGGCTCATGCAGGTACTGCCTGTTGTCACGTAGCAGCTATGGTTCACAGGGTGAAAATACCCAATAAAGACAGCATTTAAGAGGTTTTCTGCTAGTATCTCTTGAAAATGGTCTGCATTTCAGGAATCAGTTTTATTGAGCTCTAGCTTTGCATCTGTAGTTTAGTTGTTGGCCTTTTTTTGGATTCCGACACACCAACCAGATTTTGCGTTATGAAATCTTCAGCTAGCTGGAATAATTGCCATGCATGCTGGAAACAAACACCTAATGAGCACCTGAAATAGCTGAGCAAATTGCTCTAGAGTATTTGCAGGGAGGCTGCTCCTTAATGCTGCCGAGTTCTCTGATCTGACCTACAAGTCACACTTTGCTTTTAGGCTGATTGCAAACCTGATAATGTTTTCTAAAGTATCATAAGAGGAAGGAGCCTGGGTTGGTAAAAAGCCTATCTTACTGGTAACTCATAGTCACAACATGTCAGCCCTGCATTTCTGCGCTATTCGCAGTGTCAGGGAAGGCATTCTCACCTGCTCCGCACTCACAATCACTTCTCTCCTCCACCCCTACAGCTCTTTGCCTCTTAGATGTCGTCTTTTCTTTGCTGTAATCTTTATGTTGTGTTAGGGGTTATGGATATTTGACACTTGGATAGTGGGTGTTGCTGCTTTGTTTATCTGCTGGCTGCCAAGCACGGGCATCGCTGGCGATGCTGCCGGCAGGCTGGGCTCCTGCCCGTGCCGACGTGGCGTGCGGTGCTCCCGAGCACCCCAGGGTGATCATCAGCAAAAGGCTGCCGCATGCCTCGGTTTTGAGGGGGAGCAAGGAGAAGCTGTGTTTGCAGGTTTTTTTGTTTACTTTTTTCCAATGTTACAGTTGTATAATAAAAGCTTTCTACCCAAGTTTGGTGTAGATATTACTGGTGGATTGTTGTTGCCTGTGGCAGCCGCAATGGCAAGATTTGCTGTGCTGTACGCAGCCCAGGGACTCTGAAGGCAAGTTATCACCCCTCCACCGTGCCTTCCTTTAATTCACAAGCCTTGTGAAGATGGAGGGAGGGAGAAAAAAAACTTTAATGTACACAGTAACCTAGTCGCAGGGGGGAGAGAGTCAGAAAAGACTTATGCTGCTTACTTGCACTTCTGGCAACATTACAGAAGCAGACAAGTTACTTCTGAGTGGAATATGAGTTTTTCCAAGGTTATTAGTAGAAAGACATTCCCCCAGTAGGAAAGGAGCAAAGATATCTGTGCACAGTAATTGCGTTCTCGCAGTCTGAAGCTCTGCGGGATATGGTGATGGTGCTAATCCTCCTTCTCCACATCCTCATCACGAAACACCAGTTCATCGGTGGTATACCTGTCTGAACTGGAAGTATGAAATGCTTGCAAAGTATTACCCTATACTGAAGTTGAAAGCTAATTGCCCATCATGACAATTCCTGGTAGACTCATACGTCTGAAGTCTCAGTGTGAACACTAAAAGCTCATTCCAGGGGTTAGAGAACCCTACTGACAGATGAGATGTCAGGAGGGAGACATAATTGCACAACAGAAGTGGTAACCTGTACAGCTGGGGAAAAGAATAGGACGCAGCTCCTGCATCTTCAAAGAAATAGCTGTGGCCAGGCCTTTGAACTCTATCAGGAAAGATCACCCCACCAAGAAGGCAGCAATGTGATGTGGCCTTCCTTCATCCAAATGTGGTCTTCACCACTCGTTTTTCAGGTGTACCCCTTCGCTTTTCCTAAAGTGATCTAAAAATCCTACAACTTGGCGATGGTTTCATAAAACGCCTTGATGAAGAACGTAAAGAGCGTGCGAATACCAAATGCCATGCTGCAGTATGATGGCCACAGAAATAGTTTTCGACCAAAGTCTCACCCTCATCTTTCTATGCTGTGGTTGGAGTAACCTTCATAAAAGCTCTTCAGCAATTGTGCTTGGGTGGTTTGGATGCTTATAGCACCTGCAAAATCTGTTGAAGCAAGAATAAATGATGTGAAATGAATTTCAGATGATTGAGACTGGATCCACATCTGAATAGTGCCTGTAGTTTTAAAGGGTTTGCTTTCACTTGTGGTAGGGAATTCAAGGCATTTTTATAAGAAAAAAGATTGCATTTTTTTCAGTAAGAGGCCTTTACCTGTAAAGGCATTTTCTCACCAAAAGAAATTAAAAGTCAACACAATTTAAGGTGAGTAGACCCCATGGATATATCTCAGTATCATTTTCATGCTGCGTTATTAGAGAAAACTCAGAAATGCTCGTCTTATTTCATCACTCATTGAAAATACAATGATTTAAAAAATACAAACTCTTTATGTTTACTTGATGCACCTTTACCTTTTAGAAGATAAAGGTTAAGGACTTCAGTTACCTTTTAGCTTCTAAGTTTCAAAGCACCAGAGATTTTTGACAAAATCCCCAAATCTAGTCCTTAGAACTGCAAGCCTGTGTTTGTGGTGTTTCCCTCTGAGTCTATTAATCATTGGCAAATAGCGGTTCTGTCTGACAGGTGCTCAAAATTTGTGTCAATTAACTTTTTCTAGACTTCATAGGATGCAGGAGCAATGGCAAACTGCCCTGAATTTGTTCCTGTTTGCTAGAATAATGGTACTTAATTCTATATGAGGAGATAGTTAAGTAACATTGATGTGAAGGTTACACGTAGTTATTTCATCACTTCCGTTCTTGTGTAATGCTCTAACAGAGAATTAAGACTAAATATTCTCAATAGGCTTGCAGTGATATATTTTGGTCGCTGGAGACATTTTAAAGAGTGCAGCCAGCTGAGTGAGATTTCTGTGCTGTCTTTATCTCTTTGTGTCCATGAAGTGTTTAGTTCTTATTACAGCTTACTTATGCAGCCTAGGATTGAAAATTTTTTTTCCCTTAACTTAGACAATTGGCTGATCAAGGACAGCTCTTTAAGTGGGGTTGAGAGATCTGTAATAAATTATCAAAGACCTGTGAAGCCAGCTTCATAATAAATTATTCCAAGTCCCGTGCAGTCCCTAGCATTGCAATTGGAATTCATGGGAGCCTGGCTTGACACGTCTCAGGAGAAAGTCTTAATCCTTCAAGTGAAAGCCTGAGAAACTTGGCATGACAGAGTGTATAAGATAAAACCATGACGATCTGCCAAGACGATTTTGGAAATTTTGTGCTTAATGGCCTCAGCTATATTTCTCACTCCTGTTGTTCCTTCTCCAACAGATCTTTAAGTCTATTGACATGGTGTAATAGGGATGGGCCAACAGGATGGGTGAACTTTTAATTATCTGTGTGCCACGCTTCTTTTGCAGTGCATACGATGGGTTCTTGGTTTGGTAAATATTTCCATGTGTCCATAACCTTACTGACATGAGTAACTTCACCGATGGGAGCAGAACCCTCACCTCCAGTTCATGGCAGCAGAGTGGGCAGAGAAGAGAGGATTTGCTGCCACTTGCATCATGTGAGGTGGGAGCAATACTTAAGGGGGGCTACCACCTCCTTACCGCCCCGTAATATCTCTCTGCACTGTGTCAGTTCCAGGGTAAAAGAAAGCATGTGCAAACGTGCCTGCAGAATCAGAGCTGGTAGCTACTCAGCATTCGTTTTATTGGAGATGTGTTTTTGATTCTCAGGTGTATTTGGATTGAGCTGAACTGAACAAGGCTCAGAGGGATCCATAAAATCTTCTGGAAAAAGAAAAATCTTAAAATATCTTTTCTCTACATAAAATTGTAATGACATTGAAGCGTTTTCAGTGGAGACTTCCTAGTGTAGAAAGTGCGTTGCTTCGGGATGCCAAGGCTCTCCCTTTTATGGTAACATTCTTACTTTTTTCTTTAGGAGTGTTGTGAAGGGCTTCCACCTTAAACCTATCGTTAGGGCAAGATACTCTATTTCTATATCCTGAGCTAATTTACCTTGTGATAGAAGTTTCATGTTTTTGCAGAGTGACAAAGGAGAACATGTTGCTGTGGCAGAAAGACTGGAATCAAATAATTATCCATTGAATTAGCTAATCAGGGGATTAAAGGTTAAAAAAAAAAATCCATGTGAGATGCATTAATGAAATGTTTGTATGTGACATGGCAGGATCGGAATGACAGATGTATGTCATGCCTTGCAATATCATATGGATAAAGCATCCACCTAGATTTTACAGTTCTACGTTATTTGTATTGCAGTGTTTTCTAAAAACCTAAGAAGGATTGCATATTATTTTACCGTGCGTTTATAAGCATTGGAAAGCTGATCAGGAAAGTAAATAAATTATGTATCGTGATGACTATAATAAATCCAAGGAAAGAGCAATGGAAGCAAACTTAGAGAAACGTCTGTTGGCAGATGATACGTTGTGTATTGTATGGTGTATCCGTGGGACACGTATGACACTTCATATAGGAACGGCAGCAGCTATGTCTGCACACGTGGCATTAAAGAGAGAATTCATGTCCTGCATAAAGATACTTTGGTGTATGCCCAGGAGCCAGTCTGCCTGGTGATTAATATTAGTGCTATTCTTCCCTTTTGATTGAAACCCCTCTGGAGGGGAAGGCAACCAGTAGCTTCAGCATCAGGTTATTAATGTTGCTGACATATGGAGGAACTGTTGCTGAAGTTGCAAGGTTTAACCAAATGGGTAACCACAGTATACTGTTCCTCCAGAAAGATGTTCACAGCCCCGCTCGATGCAGTGTCCTCTGGCAAGGCACTTATGTCCAGATTTAGGAACAGGGATGATGGACTGGATCAGCCCAAGAGGGCCTCCAGCATCCCACAGGATCCGTCATCCCTGCACGGTTGTCTCTGCAAAGCTTGGGAGGCAATGGAGAAAAAATTTGGTTTCCTTCTGCTGAAGGTGTGGGAAAGATCTCTTTATTGGAATAAATGTTTCACAGGAATAGGTAACGGATGATGAAAGAAATTTCATTATGTAAAATTAGTATTTCTTAAAAATGCATATTTGTCTACTCGTATTTATTTGGTTTTATGCATGGTGTGAGACTGGTGGTTTTTGAAGGACTAACATGTAGTTCTTGGATAGTATTTATCAGCGCTGAAAACTTGCACACCTCTCAAATTCTTACAGTTCTGAGTAAAATTAACACCAGTTAATTTTCACAAGTGAATGCTAATTTTTGATTGACTTGGCTGGGGTGTTTTGGTTTTTTTTAATAGAAGCAATATGGGAGCATGATCCTGGTCCTCCTGTTTTGCCTGCATGTGAGGAACATCTAACCTCATGTGAGACCAGGACTATTGCAAGCAGCTTTTTTCCACTGTAGCTGGGCCTCAGTTTCTGAGTTGTGCAGTGATGCCAAAGCACATGTAGGGTAATTCTGTATGTGCCGGGGCTGGGCTTTGGGAGGGCTGAAGGCTGCTCAGGCTGACCCAGACACCGAGTCCTACTTCACTTAAACACCAAGGGGTTTGTGCCTGGATTTTTTCCTGTTGTGGAAAAGTAATTGAGCTATTTCAGTAAAAGAAGATGGAGAGGAACACGAGAGTTATGGTATCGTGGGGGATTAGCCCAGGAAACGAGGGCCTTGGTTTTGTGTCCTGAATCAGGTCTTAGCGCTCCCAGACTTGGTCAAGAGCAGAACAGCTGGGTGCTGACTGTTCTTAGGAAGCCAGGTTCCCTCCTTTCCCTCTCCAGTTCTCATTTTGGTCTGAAACTTCATTGTTAAAAATGAGTGTTCTGCTATACCCTGAGTGTACGCTTCCCCTTCTGAAAATGGAGTTTTGGTAAAATTTGGTTAACTGCGTTTAGGTACTTTGGTGTTTTCCAATAAAAATAAAATAGTGTAGAGTTAGAAATTTTCTACCTGGGTCTACAGGTCAAGTCAATCCTGTGTCAGAGACACAGGCTTTATAGCAGTCCTTATTGCCAAGCAGAAAAAATTTAATTTGCAAATTTTTGGTGTCTTTAAAAAAAATAAATAATTTTTTAAATGTATTTTTAATTAGCTTGTAAAGTATTGGGAATTAAATGATATGAGAGAATCATGGTACTAGGTGCTGTATAAAGACAGGACAAAAAGATGGAGCTATCTCCAAAAGTTTACAGCAGTTTTGAAAAATAAGGAAAACTTATCAATGCCAGGAATATTAAATTAGGTAGTGGAAATGAAAGGTAAAGGATTTTGGACGCTGTTCCTACTAGGCGCTAATCAATTCCAAGAAGTGCCAAAGTGTTCCCAGTTTTCATAAACCACAGTAAAGCTCAGTGTCTGGTGGGACTGAACCCTGTAATGCTGAAGCAACCTTGATACTGATGAGCAGGAGCTCTGTTAAAGCCTTTTCTTTTTATTTGTTCGTACAGGATGGAAAAGAGCAGAGTATACAACAGCTAGAAACGCAGCATGTATTTTGCATACATAGAAAATTGAGCAAAATAGAAATAGCAAGGCATTGATACACATGAGAAAAATTGCATCAATACTTTAGTCATACATCAGCTTATGAATACTGTATTGATTTGGTTTTCTTCCAGCATCAAGATAAGATTAGTGTTACATGCATGGAGCTTCCTTAGCTATTGGATGCAAGGATTAGTGATTGGAGCGTGGGGACCGGTAGTCAAGAAATCCCAAATTATGAGTTGGACAAGACACTCCTGAGTTACTTTTCTTGCTTTCACTACCTGTTACTGTGACCAGAGAGATACTTCATACTTGCCTGTGTTACAGGCCTGATGTCAAGTACCTACTGGACAATTTAAGTGATTTAAAAATGTTTCATGTGCAGAAAAGCTGCTGCCTGTTTTTCTGCTCCATGAGTGTCCCTTTCACATTATTGCATTTGTTTTGCTTTGTAGTCTTTATATCTTTGTGGCAGCCAGAGGCCCAAACCAAGGCACTGCATAAGCACGTCATATGAAATCGTGCCTGTGTTTCTGGAACCAGTGTCTGCTCCGCGGATCGGGGCCAGGTACCACCGCTTGCGGACGACTCCCTTCACTGTCCCCGGAGGCCTCCTGCTTCCTCCTGGCAGAGGCAGCCTTGCATCCTCTGTCTCTTTGCCAAGCAATGTGCCTTCCCCTCCAGAGCTTGCTGTGTGTCTCTGCATCTCAGGGACGTGAGAGAGTCCTCTGGTGATGTATCTCGCTGAAGACAGTAATGGAAATAATAATAAAAGGAATCAGTTCCTTAGAAAAATGGATTTTTTTTTTCAAGTCCTGGTCTGAGTTTCCTCCCTCCTCCCTTGTGGTTTTTGTAGGAGAGAGGGAAAGTAGGAAAAACAAGTCACGTAGCTGCACATCATGACAGTAGATAATAGTAAGCAGCTTTAGTGGCCTTTCCTGTCGAAGTGCTGCCACTCTCCCTGACAATTTGGGCATGCTGACTAAGAAAGATAGAAAGGAGAACTGAGCTGATACAAAGGAAATACAGAGTGTACTGTATTTAAAGAAATTTAGATTACTGTCGTCTTGTGGAAAATATTTTTATTAACCAGCTTTGCTTTACAGCTTTAAAAAGGCATAGTTCAAAGGAGGCTGAGGGGAGACCTTATCGCTCTCTACAACTACCTGCAAGGAGGCTGGGGGAAGGTGGGGGTCAGTCCCTTCTCCCAAGCAACAAGAGAGAGGACAAGAAGAAATGGCCTCAAGTTGCGCCAGGGGAGGTTTAGATTGGATATTAGGAAAAATTCCTTCACTGAAAGAGTTATCAAGTGTTGGAATAGGCTGCCCAAGGAGGTGGTGGAGTCACCATCCCTGGAGGTGTTTAAAAGATGTGTAGATGTGGGGCTTAGGGATGTGGTTTAGTGGTGGGCTTGGCAGTGCTAAATTAACAGTTGAACTCGATGATCTTAAAGGTCTTTTCCAACCTAAACAATTCTATGATTCTGTAGTTTTCCTTGGCATCTCCTGACTATTTTTATGTCAAGAAAGTGCTTCTGAAGTAAAATATACTTCCAAGTTTATAAGACTTGGAGTTTGATACGGTTCCTATTGATGTTTGGAGCTTCTCTCACTGGCCTTAATGGAATCAAGTTCAAGCATGGGAGTAATGGGAAGGACCTGTTTACTTTTATATTCTCACTTAAAATCTTCTTAGGGTCTTATGAATACTCTTGTTACCTGCTTTCCCCTGTCATTACCATTTTCAGGTACAAATCCATCCCTAAAGGCCGGGTTCTGTGCTAGCATGTGGCTTGGCCAAGCCCTGTTAGAAAGTTACCATATTGCAGTGCAAAGAAGTAGCTGTTGAACTCTTGAGTGTTTTATGAGCTTTTGGAGTCTGGTAGAGTCTCAGGTTTGCCTTCTACCTTCAAATCTACTTTTTTTATTTGGGGAATAAAAATTGGTTTATGTGGTGGGAAGTGAGAGAGAAAGAAACGTGAAGAAATCAGACAAGGAAACAGGCTTTGCACAGGGATTTTTAACACACCACTGCGTTTATTTAAAGCATGTTGTTGTTTCTATTTAGCAGCTCTGCTGCCAAACTCCAAACCCAATCTGGTTCAAGCTTCCCTTGGGAGTCTCCTTTACTGAATTTGTGGTGAGTTGGGAGGTATATGTTGTTGTTTCTATTTAGCAGCTCTGCTGCCAAACTCCAAACCCAATCTGGTTCAAGCTTCCCTTGAGTCTCCTTTACTGAATTTGTGGTGAGTCGGGAGGTATTTCTACCTGCCTCAGTCCGCTCCTGGGACAAGAGGAGCTGGAGAGAGAAGCGCTTTTGCCTTTCTGTATCAGGTACTGATCTGATTTGCTCCCATCAGGTGATCAGATACTCCTTCGAGGGTGAGTTACCCCTATGTCTGCCTCCATGACAAGCTGGCACTCTTCAACAGGAGTTATTTTACAGTCTGGACCAGTTGCCTGTTGGTTTCATGGCAAATAGGTCAAAGACCTTCCTTTTCAGGCTCAGGTCTGTGCGCTTCCAGTCTGTAGCTGAATACACAAATCATCATGCCCCTCATCTAGGGCGAACTATCTCCTTGCTGGCCCCTTCTTCCAGCTCCATGAGTTCATGTTCACTAGCAGAGTGTATCGCTTACATGCAGAACGACAACGCAGATGCTCCCCTGAAAGCTGCGTGTAATACTAAATGCTAATTTTTCAATGACAAAAGTTCAGTGGAGAATGCGGTGCTCTTTGATAGGAATTTCATTTCTTTACAGGCTTTCCATGCCATGGCAAGATTAACCCACATGCATTTCACCTCTTTATGCCAATGATAGACATGATCCTCCAGATCCTAAATACTCTTTCTTTGCATCGCATCCATCCGGAACACAAATATTGAAAATGCATTGATTTGTGGTGCAATTCTGAAAATCTTTTCTCTTCCCATCCCGACTACAGTTATATCTTAGAATTAGATTTTAAGAGATTGGGTAGAAAGTGCTGTATATACCAAAATAAAAGGAGAATGTGTTCAAACTTGGGCCTTTTCCTTATTTCTCAGATGGTAGAAAAAAAATTCAAGTCATAAAACTGCAACTCCCCCTTCAATTAATTTCTGAAATCTGCTTTGACCCTGCAAGTGTTTCATGTTTTTGAGGTGAATGATTTACAGAATGTAAGTAGGTATTTAAAAAGAAACTGTTGATGTAGTTAGAGTACTTTAACTCACCTTTACAACTACGTACATGTAACTACTGCAAACTGGAGATGTAAAGTTTTGCTTAGAGATGAGACAGTGGAGGGGACTGACTTTTACAGGAATATTTCTATTGTAATTCCTTGTCCTTCAGAATAATGTTAAAGCATAAACTAACACTAAGGGAGGAAAGGAGGGAAATTGTTTTTTTACTTGTGTAGGGGTCAGCTTGCTTGCATTGCTGTGTATGAGATGATCTGAGGATAGTTTTACTCAAAAACTCAAGGGGAATAAATATACAGACACTTGTATTACGATAAACAGGTAATTTCCAAAACTTATTGAATAAATAAAACTTTTATTGAATAAAATAAAACTTGTTAAAAGCACCCAGCCTACTTCCAATGGTTTGTGCCATATTTAGAAAAGCCAGTATGAGCAACAAAATAAATTGCATCCTCCTTGCATTAAGCTTGCATTAATGTTGTTGTTTTGCTTGTGGTGTTTTGATTTCACATCCATTTTGGTTTGCTTCTTTCTTAGATTGTTTTTGGTGGGCTTTTAGCTGGTGCGAATGTACAGTACTTCCCCGCTGATGTTTTAACTGAGGATGGACCCATTGAGGAGAAACTGAAGTTAAATTCGGTTGACTGCATTTTCCCCTTCTCTTTCTGTTTCTAATTCTTTTTTTAGCATGCTAATGTTTTAAAGGCGGCAGGCAAATCTTTCTGTTATAAACCAGTACTCTGTATACAGCCAAATGGTCCTTGTCCAACAGTCATTTTTCAAATCAATGGAAGTCTTTCTGCTGGCCTTGCCAAGCCATTCTGTTGATGGGAGGCTTATGTGTTTCAAGTGCTTTGCCCTGATGAAGGTTTAAGTAATCAAAGTAGCATCCTATGGGCAAGGCGTTGTGTCGTCTCATGCCCTCTGCAGTCATTTACACTCTTGTCAAGTCTGTGGAAGAATGTGTCCTCCCATTCCTCCCAAAATGACAGTGCTGTATCTCATGGCTTGTGCTGGCACTAGAAAGTTGTGAGTGATAGTGGATTGGACCCTCTGTTTAAAATGATCTTCAATTTATTTTGTCGTTGCAGTTCTTAGGACCCTAAGCAGCGATCTCCTTTGCCCATGATGTGATGTTCAACCCTGTGGTAGGAGCAAGTCTGTTGTGAGGTTTTGCTTGAGCACGGAGCTGGCTCCAAATGCTCTGTTTGGTGCCTCGCACAGCTTTGCAAAACTGTTTGTTATGTTCTTTAAAAATATAAAATAACATTGCGAAATGCTGTGCTCAACTCTGGAGTCCCCTGACCAGAAGCCGAGCTGGTACTTCTGCTGGCTGTAGCTGTGGCTGGTTGTGACCATACTGGTTGTGACACCACATTATTATGCACCATCGGTGTTGAATCTAGGGGAAAACTGCAAGAGAACTGAAGGGTCCAAGGTCTAAGAGCCCTAATCTTAGCTATCTTTGCAGTGTCTTGTAAAACTTTATGAAGACGGGGTGACTGAGACCGACATTTTAAGAGGTCCACATGCCATTGCTGGCATGTGATGACAGAGCAATAGAGAAGAAGAAACAACTTTCTTCATTCCTTCTACAAAGTTATGTTATTTTAGGACTTTTTTCTGTTTCTACTTTTTTAATTGTTGGAAATGATACTGGAACCAGCTAGTCCTCTTTAAGTGGAGGTTTGAACTCTTATTTGGTGAAGACTTTTCAAAATATGCTGTTTGAAGCACCTGAAAAAAAAGTTATCAAAACCCATCAATCAGAGTGTTTCCCCAAAGAAACCCTTTTCCTGATCTTTAAAAAGGACAAAAACCTTCGCAATAGTAATGGGAGTAATAAAAAATAATAATAAAATCTCGGCTTTTCTTTATCTGCTGTTGGAAATGAAAGCAGATAAAGGTACAACATTTTTCTTGATTTTGAGTTCTTTGCGTTGACTTAATGTTGACTTGAGAATATGCAGGTGAATGTTTCTTAGTCTTATTGTTAGTTGCTGCCATCTTAAATCCTGCAAACTAAAATATGAACCTCTTTAGAGAGCAATCCTATTGATATCTAGGCGTATACACTTGATTAAAAATACTTTTACTTTTATGAATGGAGCTACTCACAAGAGTAAAGTCCCCTTGCTAAGTAGAAGTAAGTTGGATCTGAACTGTGTAGTATCAGCCTGGTTATTTGCAGGGGCACAGTGGGAAGCAGAAGCAATTTCTTTCATATTGTGCATCAAAATCCATTCAGATTTCCTAGAAGAGTCTACTTTATTTCCACTTTATTAAATGTAGTCTTGCTTATCCTCATACCGAGTATATATATGTGTGTGTGTTTTCTGAATGTATCTTCCTTTATTTATTGTAATATGGGAATATTGTATTTTGCAGTCTGTAAATTAGATATTTGATTCAGTGCAGTGGCAGAACACAAGAGTGTTAAAAATGCCCAATTCCAGCAGGTGAAGCCAAAGAATGTTTAAAGCTTGGTGCATATAATGTTTATATTACATTAAGTACTGTGTTATTGCACAGAATGCTTATTGTTAGTGTCTGTAGGGAGAATCAGTTCCAAAGATTTCAATTTCAATAAACTGATTATGCAGTTCCACCACATACAATTAGGAAGGTAGTAATGAAATGGTTATGAAGTCCCTTGGCATTCTGTAGTTGGTTTTTTTAATTTTGTAAATAACATCAGGAGCATTCTTGGGGGAAGTGTTTATGTATTTATTTATTATTGATTTAAAAAAAATACATTTAACATTACTAGTTATTACAAATCCAGTCTCAGCAACAGGAAGGAGATAAGCTGTTTCCACAATATTAAATGCAGGATGCCTAGGGAATTGAGGAGATTTATCCTTTATATAAATATATTAAATATTAATGACTAGTGATTACAGAAATTAATTTATAGCTGCATTTAATTTTCTAATAACCTTTCATAGCTTTATTCCTTTGTTGCAAACAATGCATATTAAAATACAGCCCCTTGACAAATACCTTGGATGACTACGGAATGATCTTGTCCACTGATCAGACTGCTGCATGCACTTGACTGGATAAAAGAGACAGGATGAAGTGGAAAGAGTTTGAATCCAATCAGTGCTCTGTGGCTCAAGAGGAGAGGCATCTCGTGTCTTCAGAGGGGAAAACTGGGGCGACATAGGGGAGGATTCAGAAAGTTAGAAAAGGTTACTCTAGCGTACTACAGGCTACGCTTGGCCCTTTTGGGAGACAGCATCTACTGTCACCTATTTTCAAAAACCTTAAAATATCTGGTTTGCTCTTTCTCATCAATTTGTGTGGAATGTTTTGAGTTTCTACAGCTCTATTTTCTTTAGGTTTCTTGGGAAGAATGCTCGCATTTATCTCATGTGCAACTTTTTGTCCCCAAGAGTCAGTTTTCTACTTTTCCAGCTGCCAAGAGCATTTATCATTGTTTTGTGGTTTATTTTTGCTTTCATTTGAGCTAAGGTATAGGCACAAAACAGGTCCAGAGGAAAGGTCAGTTCAATTCTGACATGGATTTGTTGCATCATCTTGGACAGGTCAATCTTGGGCAAGATCATGGTCAATCTACTCCCTGTGCCTAAGTTTCCCCATCAACAAAATAGGTGGGGGACATCTTATTTCTTCTTTTTTACTGGTCTGAACAAAGAGATGCAGGAGAGCACTGAACTTTTCTGTTGTTTCGGGTTGCTAGAGCTAAACCCACAGACAGTAGGTTGGATGTGAGCTGTACGTTACTGTGGCTGACTGCAGAGCTTCTAGACTTCCAAAAATTTTATTAACTCCTTTTTCTTTTTCTTATTTTGGGCATTTTTTTTTTTCTGAGTAGATTAGAGGTGGGAGAAACATAGTAAAGAGAGAAGATAGTTCTGTCATATGTGCTTATTTTATTCCTGTTCAAACTTTGCCTAGCTCCTCTTGGGAATAAGACAAATGGATGAGTCTTAATCTGAGGACCACCAGAGGTCTATGGGGAATTTCCACAGATCTTGAATAGCCAAAGAGAAATAAGCTTTTATGTTCTTTTCTTTCCCTGAGGATGGTTAGAATTGGGCCATCACTATCCAACAGGAGGACTTTTGACATTCAGGAAACGGGTTTTCAGTGATTAACTAGATTTGCCTGATTAAGTGTCCCTGAAAATTTCATGAACAATAAATTTATTCTCCTGTTAGCAAGACAGGGAGATAGTTGAGGGAGATTTGGGGAAGAAGACGTGGAGTGGAAAAAGGCAGCCATGGATTGTCACCTTCAGAGGACGCAGGGCCCAATTTCTACCAGCTCAGCCATAGAACAGAAATAACAAAAAAATTTCCAAACAGAATGGTGCACACTGATGTACACACAGCGGGTTGGCAAAGGGATCTGTACACAGCTTGGTAGGGCCAGTCACATGAGTTGCTTTGCTGAGTAATTCTCACTGTGGCTAACAGTGATGGGGAGGTACCTTATCTTCTTCACGTTAGGCTGATTTTAAACAGTGACAGTTTCTCTGCGTCATTTGAATTGTCTGCTAGTGTCTGCTACAGATCTTGAAAAGCAAGGAGTTTTTAAATGCATGATAAATTTATGATAAGAGGAATTGCCAGATTCCAGGGATGATGAGAGCCTGTCTAAAGAAATGTTTAATTCAAAAGTGAGTGGAATGCGCATCCCTCCTGCAGGGCACAAAGGGAGTGGTTTCAGACCTTTGCAAACAGCTCTGTTTGCATGTGCTCCTCTTGGTCTTTATCAGAAGATGGCTTGGTGGTGATATGCTGAGTCAAACCTGTGGAAGTCAGTGAATGTCTTCTGTATCAAAATCTGTTAATTTTGTGTCATGCCCTGCAAAAGTTAAGTTCACTGCCCATGTACAGCATCCCTGGCCACCAGGATGCAGCAAATCTGTTAGCACAAGTTCCCTTGGCAAAGCAGATGTATCTAATTCAGGATCAAAACTGCAATTTGACCAAACAGGCATATGTTGAATCTTCTAGATTCTCTTGTACATTTTTTTCCTTTTTTAAAATCAGCAGAGGAGAGCTTGAAAAGTCTAAAAACTGTTGAGCACTCTGAACCAGGACAAGCTCCCTGGGAACCCACCCTGAGAGCAGTGTATGTGTTGGCCAACGTGGAGTTGAGCAACATGTCAACAGAGTGTCAGGGAAGACAGCAGACTTCAGGAGTCTGTTGGCTTGAGCATTGATTCAGACATGTGTATTAGAATACAAAGAGCTACTCTGGATCTTATCTCCTGGCCTGCTGCCAGATTCATTTCCAAGCTCAATGTTTCACACTGCCAGCCTGAGTAATCTATGCCTTTGTGCGTCTGGACACACCAGCTCTGCTTGCTGTTGGTGAAATGCATGCTGTCCTCTTTGCGAGAAGGCACACAACCCTTCTGCGCTGCTCTGCTGTGCTATTTGGAGGCAAACAATGCTCCATGAGAAGAGGAATTTTTGAATAAAACTTATGTTTTCAAGCTTTCCTACCCTCTGGAGTGAACGTCTGAGAATTCAAAGCAGATAGAGTATTGTACAAAGGATTTCAACTGTATTATGATGTCCCTGTCCAAAAATTTGAAAGCAAGGTCTTCAGTCTGGTTTGCTGCTTGAAGACATTTCCAGTTCTGTCTGCCAGAGCAGAATCTCATAGGATTGGGTTTATGGTCAGGATCATAAAAATGACTGGTCCAATATACTGTCAGTGCGTATGTGTTTGAGTCGTTCACATCAGTAGATCCCCAAGGATGAATTCCTTTTCAGAAGTAGCCATTAACACCTTTAGCAGTACTGCTGTTTAAGCTTCCTCGCTCCACCTGGACCCTGCTCTGCCCTCTTTGCTGAACCCATGTGGTGAAGCAGATGC
>NW_009607621.1:7577-18400 GCF_000690535.1 Cariama cristata | reverse complement strand
CCTGCTGAAAAGAGTATTTTTCTCGTGTTCCCCCCAATCCAGCCAATGTCATTTCCCCTAGCTGAGGCACCACACAGGTGCATGAAGAGGGATGCCAGCACATCGTGTTGTAGCAGATGCATAAACCTGTGGTTTAGGTGCAGAAATATATGCCACTGCACCTTCGTGTTTTTTGCAGAGGATGTGATGTTTAAGTGTAAAAATATACCTGCAGAAGGGGTTTTGTTTAGCTGTCACTTAATCCCCATGCCTGTACATGTTGGCGTGTGACTAGTTATGCTGAAATTAAACAGAAATGTGAAGGCTTAAAATTGAACAGTGGAAGATGTTGATGCCTGCCTGCCTAATCTAACAGGTGTCAAGACCAGATCTATAAACGCCCAGTAAAGCTGGAGGACAGTCAGACCTTCACAGGGTTCATCTTTTTGAGTGATCTGTTGGAACTCTCCTTTATTCAGCTGAAGTGCCTGAATGTCAGAGAGTGGAATTTGGCCAACTGGATGTAAATTTGGGAAGATGTCTACCACCCCTGGGCTTGGCTTTTTCAGGAAAAACAAATATTTGCTGAGAACTTCTATGAGAGGAAAAATAGTTGCAGGGTTTTTTGCCTATTCTGTAATGCGGATTAGCATGGTTTGGTGATAATTATGTACTGTTTACATATGAAGCAGCTTCGTAAAGTCCTTGGAAGAATTAAAAGCATATTAAGACTGGAAAGTTTTCACTGAGTGCCATCATTGCTGCTGAAATGACTGACAAGGAGAAGAGTTAATACTTTGCTGATCATCCTGGTTCTAGTAAAGGTTGGGTTTTATCGTTTTTATTCATGGTTTATTGGGCAGAAGATAATTCAGACCAGTGTCTCGGAAAGTAGCGAGACAGTGTGTTCCCACACAGACAGTCTTGGGACTTTTGGGCAAACGGGTCCTCACGACTTGACAGGGTGATGAGCTTTTGGGGGAAAGGAGAGGGTTACCTGGTGACACAGTGGGACTAGGTGTGCAATATAAATGGTAGGGCACGCCAAAGAAATGAACTTGGGGAAAATTGGATGCGAAGTGATAGTGAAAACTTTTAAGCCTTGGGGACAGCAGTGAGGCCTGAGCATTTTGTGGTATTGAAGTGTACTTACTGTGGTGATGACGGGATCTAAGAAACTCCAACAACAACTTGGGACCGTTGCTGTGGTCTGGATGGATGAGAGGGCAGACTTTGGGAAATCCTCACCTGAAGGGTTGTTTTGGTGCATCCCCCTGTTCAGTGTTCACTGCTGTTGTGCAATCTGTAGAGGATGGGAGTTTGATGCAAAATTGGCTGTGGAGTTGGGCTTTTTAAAACAGTCCTTGTTAGTTGGAAAGATGAGGTTTCCAATGCGTTCCCAGGTATTTGCTTCTGTGGTGGCATGTGAAGAGAAGACTGTACAGGTCTGTCAGATAAGTGAGTCCACTTAAAAACTCCTGACTGTGGGTTGTGTTTAACCGTTCAATTTGGGATGTGGATTCACTCCTCGTGGCCTCCATTAGCTCTGGAAAACTGGCCCCCAAGGTAAACTGGAGCAGAAGAAATTTCATGCTAATAATGCTGTCAACTGCCATTACCATATCATTAGTATTTCTTGTCGTTTATTAGAAACAAGTGATAATTCCTTGATATTCACTGGCATTATGGTAGGAATACCCAGTAGTTTTGTGTTGCATCGTCAGTAGAAGCTATCAAATGAGTTCAGGAAAATGAACGGGCCCAGACCGTGTGAATTTCCTAGAGGAGGTAGGAAAGGGTTTTTAACTTTTGGTTTGCGCACTTGGGGACCCATGAAAAACAAGCTATTGTACTTAGGCTGAGGTTGCGTGAATGACTCCACATCTGCTCTGGAAAAGGTTTGGGGGTTCAGAAACCGAGAACTTGTGGTACATGAGGACTTAGAGCTGACTAAGCATGGCTCTGGCATTTGTGGTGGTGTATGGCACTCCTGTCATCACCTTTTGCAACTTTCAAGCGTACCCCTTGAGAATAAGCACAAACTGGTGCATATTGGAGAAGCTGAGAGTTATTTACATTCAAATATTGATTTGGAAGCAAGTTGTCTGTCAAAGTATAGGGTAGAAATGTGGTGGAAAACTCTTACATGGTTCATTGTGGAGTGCAATTCAGTGAGATCTGACCTCCAAATACAAAGACTCAGCGTTGGCTCTTCTGTTCCATTGAAATTATTTTAAAGTATATTGAGAGAGGAGAATGATGACAATGACACTTTTAATTACCTGTGTTATCCACATCAGTTGTATAAAATTTAAATGGCAAAAGCAAAAAACGTTTAAATTACAAATTCTGTATGTGTCACTTTGTCCCAGAGTGTGCTTTTACCCCCAAATGCTGTAAACCCATATAAACCAGGATTGGTGGTGGTTGTAATTGGACTCAGTACAATGTGTTAAAACTGAAAATTGGTAGCTAATTGAGAATTATTGGTAAAATTAAGAATTCCAGGAATGGGGGCAGGGAGAGAATGCTGTCTTTGGATGTTTTTTTCAGCGTGACTTTCAGCCTTGCTCAGGGGGGATGAAATGAGATGACATTGAGAAGAAAAGTACCTCACTAGAGCTTGTAGTTATTGCTGTTTTGAATGCTTATGCAGCTGCTCCACTGGAGCCAGATTGATCCATTTCTAGGCAATGGTCGTTATATATTGTTTCATACAGCGAATGCGATGCTTTTCTTTTAAGTTGTCCTTTCTGATGGATGTTATTATGCTGAATCTCATTGTGTTATGTTAGAGTTTTGAAATATTAAGATATTTATGTCTTTAGTAAGTACAGGAGAAGAGTGTGAATATGATACAGTGTTAGAAAATATTTGTCTTTGCGGAAAAGGGAAGTATCCCTGGAAGAGGAGCTGCTCCTGACAGGGAAATTCTGCTTTCTGTTCCAGCATGAGAGGGTGAAGCGTGTGGGGCCTCCAGCCTCAAGGATGCCCTGATATGATTTAAACCCTTGTGTTAATAGCAGGATCTGTCACCCATATACTCTGACTTTCTCCACTGTTCCCATTTTAATGCAAAATATTTTTTTGTTCCAAGTACGAAGTTTTTCTCAGAAAATAGTGGGTTTAAAAGTTGCCTTATATACTGCATTTGAGATTATTTTTTTTTCTCAAGAGCCACCCAGCCTTTAAAAACATAAGGAATTGACCCCATGTATTTTTAATATTCTTGAAGTCACTGTTTCTTTTTATTGTCCAAGAATCCTCATAAAAGAGGAGGAAAACAGCACAGAAGGAGGGAAAGCTGAGCAGGAAAGGGGAGCCAAGGAAAGCAATTGTAGCCTGAGACCAGTTCTTTCTTAGGAGAGGTATGGCAGGTGTCAGACTTTAAGTTGTATGTATGTTATGAGAGTGCAGCCCCAGTGAAGAGCTCTAGAGAAAAAATTAGGGAATGCTGTTAGAAGTGCTTTTGTCCCCCAGTATCTGCAGGATTTTTCTAAGGATTGCAGGATATGTTTGAAGTTAGGTGATTAAGAATGGGTGACCATCAAGGTATCTCTGTCTAAGAAGGGATGGTGTGATTTGCTCTGTGATGTTTGTCACTGATTATCAGAGTGGGAGAAAAAGAGCTCAGAATTACAGATTTGCACCCGATACCCTTATTTTTATCATCTTGTGACCACTTTATTGTAAATAAATAAAGAGTACATATTCTTGCTTCCCCCTTTAGAACCGTGTTCTTCAAAAGGAAATGAATGAAGGTTAAGACAGCGCCCATTTTACCTCGATATGAGACATAAATATTGTCACTATTCTTTGCAGTGACTAAACCACTTTTTCTCTATGCCCTGAGCTGTGTCGCCTGTAGCGCGTCAGCCTGAAGTTCTGATACAGAATTATTCCAATGCCCAGAGCTCAAGCACAGAGTTGTGCTCGCTATGCTGCCCGATGCCGTAGGTAGACAGCAGCCGATGCTGTCATACCTTCGCTCTCCGAAGGGCAGGCCCCGCTCCTGAGGTGTGCAGTGTATAGGATGCTCAAACAACTGGCGGAGTTTTAGCAGTGGCTCTACCTTACTTGATGATGCTGGCCTAATATTTCATTAGGAGCTGTCCCTAGGAAGGCTGTTGCAGAAGGATCAAGCCTCAGTAAAACCAGTGAGCAGCGACAGACGTGCTGCTAGATGAACTCCCTTCCACCGCGTTGTTCCCCGTCAGCCGCTCAGTCTGCTGCTCGTGGCTTAGGAGAGCTGATATTCGTACCGCTCGGCCCCTTGCCTGGCACCTTGGGTGCTGCAGAGCAGCACAACAGCCCTCTCCTGCTTAGCCCACTGGTATTTCAGAGCAGTTGGGCTGCCAGGACTGGTGCTGAGGGGTCCCAGCGCAGAAGTGCCACAGGTAAGGATTGTACTTGGGGACTCCAGCTGCAGTGCGGGCTCTCCTGAGACAGCGCAGCATCCCTACTTGCAACCCACCGCGATAACCTCCATCCGCAGCACGTGACACAGCACAGCCATCGTGCCGTCCTGCGAGTCGGTGTGTCAGGTGCATGCACTGTCCTATAACCCAGTGTTTAACGTACCAAACTTTGCAAAAGTCAGAGGTACCTTAAAGAAACCTTCTAGTTTATGATAAAACAGCAAGCCTGTAGCTTACTTGCCACAGTTTGTCTCGGTGTTACTATATGACATGAAATGAAACTTATGGGGAAGAAAGTAACTTCCGTGCAAGGAATGTTCACACTGTTCACAATTGACACCCCTCTATATTATTGTGTACTTGCATCTGCGCAGCTGCCACAGCCCAGTTCTTCAGTGCCAAACAAAATTGTGTAAACGAAAAGAAAATACTCAAATTCTTATGAAGCCTTGCAACCTCTCTCAGACCTGAGGGTGGTACCACACGCTCGCTCTGCGCACAGAGAGGGGTCTTACCCCAGGAGCAGAAAGAAGCATCACCAGTGCCTCAGGCTCGTGTTATTGCAGTTGAGTCTGTTCGCAAGAGTGAAGTTTTTTACTGAGACCTTTACAGTATTGAGCCAAATACAGCTTGCCGAAACACACTCTTCTGTGCCGGGGACAGCGAAAGTAGAAGTGCAAGTCTCCTTCGAATGAAACTCCAAAATGAATCCCAAACTACATGATCTTCTGTCACTCATCAACTGGGTTTATGCTCTGTATCTATTTTAAAAGCATTCCCTGTTGCTGGGGTTTTTTTTTTGACTTTGATTAACAAAGCATAGGAATGTGTCGCTACCCTCTGCTGTTTTGGGTAGCCCTTTCTGTGGTCAGTTTTTGAAAAGAAAGGATTCAGAGGATGCTGTGGTACACCGTGCACCTCCTGCGCTTCTCTGCAGATAACCTGTAGGCTGCTGCAACAGTGTGGAAGGGGCTTGCGTTTGTCCCCCAGTCAGTGGCCCACAGTAATCTTATCCAAAAGCCAAATGCAGAGTTAGGACATATTTCAGCAGTGAACCAAGAGAGCAGCATCAGAACAGGAAAATTTTCATCGATAACAGGTCATGTGTTCAGCTAGCTAAGGAGGACAAAAGAAAAAGATATTGTATCTATAAGTCTAAGTAAGCCTGTGGGTGTGTATTAAGGACTTAACTCAATTTGAAAAATGCTGCCCAAATTTGTTTCTACTGTGAGTAAAGTGTTTCTAAGCCTCAGATGAGCCATTATATTTATCCAGCATGACATCTGTTAAAATATTTTTGAATGAAGAGCATGTATGGAGCATACATAATAAGATAGCTTTTGTGAGCGTGTTTGTATTCCTGATAGACGAGAATGGCTCATTTGGAGCCCTCCCAATTTTATGCTGTTTAGGAGGTGTGCTAGATCCCAGATGAAAAGCCACAAGAAAATGTAATTAGTAGAACAAAATTTAGTGCATATGCCTCATGGCTAGTTTTTACATTGCAGCAGCTTTGCTGTTAATTTTTCTTCTTCGAAGTATTGAAAACAAGAGATTATCAAGTTAGGGACCTAATCACATCACAAGATCAAGCCTTATTTTCCAGGCCTTCTGTCTCTTTTTTTTTTTTCTTAGAGAATATTTTTAAAGGGACCCTATCCTCATAAACTTTGACCTTGGATTGTAATCTGGCAGGACCCAGCTAATGGAAACACTTCCACTGAAATAAAATGGTCAACTTGAACAAAGATTTGTAGAATCTGGCTTCTGGTTCACCAAATTTCAGACCAAAGCAAATTTTACAGCCAAGTTATAAATATTTGAAAAATGGGGAACATAATAGAAATGCTGGCACAACCATAACCATAGAGGCATAAGCAGCACAGTGCTGTTTTGGCTGTGGTTATACAATAACGCGATTCAGTCATGGAGCACTTCTAGCTAAATGTATCAATGTGAACCTAATTTACTTTACATGTAGTCATTCACCTTAAAAATCTCTAACACCCTGATGTGTAGATCAAGACAGTTTCTTTCTCCCTGATTTATACCGGACAGATATATGTTAAAGTACACAATAAATAGGCAGAGTATTAAATTGCTGAGGTGGTGTTTCTTCAGACCACCATTTACTAAACAATATCATAAGAGCTATATATCCTTCGGAGTGTTAATATGTAACCAGAACAAAGAGAGAACATAGGAAAGGTGGAGAAAAGTTAGATATATAAGCAAGAAAAAGTGAGTTATTGATTTTATTGACTGGTCTGTTAACTTCTGACATTGCAATAAAGCCTTATTTATTTGTATACAGAAGACTCAATTACATAGATACATATCATTTTAACAACTGGGTTATTTACAGGAGAATTGCAGCTTCATAAATAATACAGACCTGCACTTCTCAAGCTGATGTTTGTCCATTGTTACCATTTAGGGAGTTGTAGCGTCCACAAATGAGGAACGTCATTAGAATAACATTGAGTAAAACCAATGCTATTATAGCAATACGTGTGTGAAGTACGCTAACACACAGAAGTGGTGTGCTTCACAGTGACTGAAATAAAACCTATTGCAGTCTGGTTTCTGTATACAACTGTCTCGTAAATGTCAGTCGTACATATTATGGTAAAGGTCTGGATTTTCCCTGGAAGCTCTTTAAATACCATCTTCTCAGTTGAGATGGTAAGTATGGATATAAGTGTTTTTGTTTTTTTTAGCATGTTTTCTAGCTAGATTGAGTTTTAAACCCTGTTATCTCTTGCTGAGTGAAATCTACTTAGTGTATTATCTTCTATATAATCAAGAGGCCCTACGGAATAACAAAGGAGGCAATCTGAGTGATGGTTAATAGAACGACTGATTTTGACCAGAATCTCGCTTGGGACTATATAGTCGGTACGGTAGTCAGCAAATATTATTTCTTCCAGCAGTCCTTCAGTAGCCAGTATGTGGAGAGAGTTAAGGAGAGGCAAGGTGATGAGCGCAGGAGCTTTTTGTGCCATTGTGAGGATGCAAGGAAGACATGCAGTGGCTTTGTCCCAAAGACAGCAAGACCTTATCCCAGAGATCTGAGTGCTGTTTCCTTCAACGTGGAGGAAAGGCAACTCTAGAACCCAATTGCACAGACATTGCATTTTGTCCAACATATATGTTTGCCCTAAGGATAGCTGGTGTCAGATGATAAGAAGTCTGTGACTGGAGGGAGCTGCGTGCTGGCAATACCTGCCGATGCAACCACCGTAATTGTCATGCTGCTTTGGTCCAGGACTTCTCTGAGCTCTAAGGGCCCAACAATACTCTTTGCGTGTGAGATGAAAAGAGCTGGTCTCTCAGAAATTCTGTGATGGTTGGGCATTAAGCCTAAATCTTGCTTTTGCCAGATTAGCACCTGATCTTTCTTTCCTTTATGGCAGCCATAAGGAACAGACAGTGGAAGTATTGGCTATTTCAAACCAACCCTCGCTGTCTTGTGCATATCCTCAAAACTGGGAACCCTAGAGGGAGGTATTAACATGGTAACAGCACTCCACTTCCATAAATCACATCAGGTGTGCTGAACCATTTGTTGGCTGCCAAAGGATCTGACTTGTAGGAAAGGCTGGGCCCAGGGTCCTCTTTGCTCCAGGACCTCTTGCTCCACTCTGGCTTCTGCGTCGGGGCAACCCAGCTGTATTAGGATGGCACCCTATGTGCGCGTATGGAGCACTGCATCAGCACAACTGCACGGCTTCCACTCCAGGACTGGCTTCTGTCAGCTCAGCTGGGAGTTTGGATGAAGAAGTTCGAATTTGTTTGTCTATATGCACCTCTAGACATCATCTTCTTTTTTGTAAAGATGGCTAGATTCTTCTAAAGGGTGGCGTTGGGTAGAAGGTTGGACTTGATGATCTTTGAGGTCTCTTCCAACCATAACGATTCTGTGATTTTGTGGGTCAAAAATCAGATGACAGAGCTCTTACAGAAGTATAGAATAATTAAAAAACATTTTCTTTAAAAGTATTTTTAGAAGGAATTAGTGATTACTTTTTGCCCAACTCCAAATTATGTTTAGTAGGCATGGACACATAGTCTGAGATCTGACATAATCCTAAAAGTAAATAATAGGACAAATGGAAGCTGATGCTGGGTTTGTGGTGTTGTGTAATGGAGTTAGAATAATGACAGGACAATAATATAATAGAATTCCGCAAAGCCCTCACTCTGCTTGACTTTAAGTGGAAGTAAAATCTTAGAAATAAGAGGACAATAAAATAATGCTTTGTAAAAAGGATAAAAGAATAATGTTACCTAAGTCTATTAGTGACATAACACACTATGAATGCACTTAAATTAATAGCATCTTTTACCAGTAGATATTTTTCAATTACTGTAATGCCAAAAAAATAAACAGAACAATAATATAAAAGTGAAAGGGATGTAGGAAACTAATTTGTTTTAAAATAAAATATGTATCTATATATAGAAGCGCATACATATATATGACCACAAGCATTCTCATGGATTAGAAACAGTTTGTATATTCTGTGTAATTTAATCCTGTTAGGAGGTATTGCGGTGCCTTCTCTCACTCTTTGAAGCGAGTTGCCTGCCACTTGGTATTTTGGGAAAGCTAAGTCGTGTGGCTTCTTTTTGCTTTTTTCCTTCCTGCACGGCATGTTGGTACAAAGAGGTCTTGCCGTGACAAGGCGTTACTAACCAGGAGATCTTTCATGCAATATGACTGTCATGGGATATACGCCTGTTACGTGTAAAGCTTTTTTAACCTGTGCTGTATTTTTGAACCTTTCCTAGAGAACTAATCCAACATGTGAAATCTGGTGGGAGTTAGATTCACGTAAAGGTGAGATCAACTTATTACAGGAACAGTATCCAAATGTTTGTAAGCTACTTGGTTATTTTCCTACAGATCTGTTTTAGGGTATTTTTAGTGTGCAAAAGACCATCTTAGTGGTTGCTGCAGAGTGTTTTACTCTCATTGTCTGATAAATAGCTGTTTGAATTCAGGAGGCAGACAGGATAATAATGCTGACTACTACTTCTTTAGGTCTTTTTAAAAATATTTTTAGCTTTTGGACTACAGAGGAGGGAGGGAATGGAAGTGTGTGTGTGTGAGAATCAGAAGTCCTTGCTATGTGTTTTAAGCTTGGTTTAGTGATGGTCAGGCTTGCCATAGCTTGCAAGACCTGGCTGGCAGACTGAATGCTCTTTAAAAACAGATAAAGTGTTTGGGAACGCCTGGCAAAAGCTTCTTGTAAATAGTCACTACAATTGATTTCAGACAATAATAAAGAGACAGAAGTTAACTCAGTTCAGGATTTACAAGATCTGGAGGCATGCATACCATGAGTTTCTGCAGCTTCCAGCCAACACTTTCATTTGAAATAATGGCTCACCCTGCTGAGCCACATCATGAGAACTTGCTGCAGATATCAAACAGCACAGGCTGCTTTTGAAGGGGGAGGGCTGTTGAATTTTTGTAGCTAGGAATTTCTGAAGGTACGTGTGTAGCTAAATAGGTTTATAATGTAGACTTACCAGTTTTGTGATTTAGTCTGATCTAGGAGCATGGTCTCCTGCATACCGAGTTGCTGCCACTGTTAAGGTTTTCTCCTGGATCTCGACTGGACTCCTACAGTACGCCGCTCTGTGGGACGGCTCTTTCAAGAGTCGCAGTAAGGTCTGAACAGCTGAACAACCTGTAATGAGACACTTGATGGAGCTGCCCCACAGGGCTGTGTAAAGACCACAGCAGAGAGTGTGAAATTGTTAAAGACACCACAGGAATGAAACCAGACAGTGTTTTGATAAACCACTGTTGCTTGACCATACTTGCTGGTCAGGATGCTTCAGTAGAAGTTTAGGTATATTGTGGGGCATGTTTTGCTGAACGCTGGCTCTGCTGAAGATCTATGTGCCAGGTGCTTTTACTGGGTTTAATTGAATGCTTCTTCCTTTAACTGGATATTCCTCACTCACTGAACCAGGTGATTTGAATTTCTAAACAGGCTCTGGTAGGACAGTAGGTTCATCCCCTCCCCACCCTGCAGTTTTTTTCTTTCCAGTTCCTGGAAGATTACAAAGCTGCAACTTAAATTTCTGTCATTGGCCACCTACCTGTGCCTTATCCTTTGTAAATTAGTCTATCAGTGTAACTTGTAGAAAGCAAAAGATGTCAGCCATGCTACCCTTTTCTTCCATCCAGAAGCCTGAATTACCGTGCACCAGAGGCTGTCCACATACAGGTACTGCCTGGCTTTCAGTAGCCAAGCCCATAATAGGTAAATTGAGGAAGGTTCCCCAGGCAAACAGCAATGTATATCATTATAAGATGTCATCATAGTCTACCTTATTTTGGGGAGGGTACAGGAGTCAGATGGGGAGGGTGACTAGCAAGAAGTTGGGCTTTTGGTGGAAAGCTCTTTC
>NW_009607621.1:0-7567 GCF_000690535.1 Cariama cristata | reverse complement strand
GTAAAAAAAAAAAGCATGCACAGATAAATGCTGTAAAAATCATAAAGAAATCTTAGTTAGCTGTAAAGATGGCAAAATGTAGCAGTTGTTCCAAAATAGATGTTCTTTAATGTGTTCACTCTTTGGCATTTAGTAAGCTTCCAGGGATAGAAAGGAAGGAAAGTTTAATTTAGAGAAGTCTCCTGCCCTTCTTAGCTAGGGATCAGCTGCCCAACATGAAATAATAATGCATTCAACTGTCCATCTTCTGGTAAGTAACCTTTATCATCATTGCATTCACCAGCACTAACAGCAAACAGTGAGTATGAAATGTTGTATGAATTCAGGGAAAACTGATAGGGTCTTTGTGACCTTAATGTGATTATATTTGTGCTAATGCATACAGTATAAAAGAAACTAGAACTCTCAATATGAAGGGTCCAATTCATAAAAAATGTATGTACCATTAACAAGGGATTTTTATGCACTGTACTTAGGGGGTGAAGAAAAGTAGAATGAGTCTATTTTGAATAAAGAACATACTTTTGCAATTATATCCCTTCACCTTTTCGGCAGTAGCAACGCTTCTTTTCTCACATGAAGTATCTGAAGTGGAAGAATATTCATATAGGCGCCAATAAGAAAAAAATTTCACTTGAGAAGAGAAAGAAGTGAAGACAATGAAAGAGAAGCAAAACTAAAGATGGGAAAGGAGAAAATTTAAGGTAGTTGGGAGAGCTGGGTTTTTGCCTTACCTGTGATTTCTGTGCCTTGATGTGGTAGTTTTTTCGTTTGGTGGTAAATATAACTGGTGGTTGCCCAGGAGAAATTCTCTGTAACATGAATCACTTTAATAGCCTGATTTTCATTATCAACAGTCACAGAGTTTTAATGTTATCAGTCCTGATCCGGAAAGATGCAGGTGCATAAATACAAGCCAAGCTCTGTGCGTACGGGTAAGGAGGGCAGTGATTTCGGCTACCTTAGGTGTCTTGCAGAAGAAGATCCTTTAGGAGAAAATATCCCCAGGGACCAGGCAAAGGCAAGGTTTTGTGCTCTGCTGGCAGAATGATTTGAGCTCTGCAGTGATTTTGGTAGCTTTGCAGTAGCAACTGCGTGGCAGTTTCAGATGGGTGTGAAACTGGAGGGTTTTACTTAAGTACTGAATGATACAGTCAGTAAAGCAAATCTGCTCTATTCGTTGTGCTGTCTAATTCAATCCATTTTGCATGCAGGATTTTTAGCTTTTCTGTATGGGATATTGCATTGACATATACGTCAATATGGTGGATCAGGCTGACATTTCCTTGTCACACCACAAACGTTTTGAAAGCTAAACTAGATGGGTTTTGTAGGTAGGTAGGGGGGAAAGTAAGAGTGAGCGTTAAGTTATGTAAGTTGAGACAATCTGACGTTGTGGAAGATAAGCACAGTACTTGTATGTTGTGCTAAAACGATCAAACAGTAAAATAATGATATCAACATTGCGACATTGTTAGGTTTCAGAGTCAACAGGTGCTGGTGGTAGTTCTGCACGCACCCAGATCTCTGCTTGTTTGGTTTTCTTTGTGAGACTGAAATCGCTGCCTAAAAATAAAAGCTTAGAATCTGAAGTAGAGGTCAGCAGGAGAAGGTGAATTGCTTAACAATCTGTGGGATAACCTGATACTTTGAGAATTTTTATGCAATCCTGATGAGTGAATTGTATGCCACATCTTGGTCATGGACTGGAAGACGACAACTATCTGACTACTTAAATATAAGAAGTCCAATCTTAAATTCATACCTTTCAGTGGGTATTTCATTATTCTCATTTGATTTCTGAGCTTGATTTTCTTTGCTGAGGTAACAGCGATTTCTCCTCTGATCACCGTAGGTTAATACTGATGTAAAACGGATTCAGCATAAAATCTCAATTTTCCCTGCTGCAAGTATTGTAAAATTTAGATGTGTTTGAAATTCTGTGTAGCAATCTGATTACTAAGGTTTTATGATGAGGTGATTTGGGAAGGCTTCCTATCTACATGTCCAACCTTTGAGGCAGCAGGAAAATGGAAATAGTGAAATTAAGAGCCCCAATATGGTGCTTCATGGCAGAATGAGGATTCTTTGGAGGGAATGTTACTCTTTTTTCATTATCAGCTGCAGGTTTTTTTTCGGCTATTAAATTTTGTTCAGCAAGATTGCTCCTGGTATAATTTCTGACAATTAAGGGTTCATTTAATGAAGAGCTGAGTTACTTTAATCAGAGATGATGGACTTTCACACACCATACCCGATAATTTGAATATTATCAGTTGGTCTATTTAATTTCTTTTAAAAAGTTATCTTTTTTCCTCCTTATAATATGGCTTATGATCTAAATGCAACCATATTACATGCTCAGACTATGAGTTTTAGTTTTAAAAATGTAAGACTTTTTTTCTCACAGGCAGTATTGTCACTTTAATGATTTCATTCTTAAAGCTGTATCTTTAATGTGGGTTGGCTCAATGAGTAAGAAAAAAGTCTACTCTTGATTTCTTACTGTTACAGTTACTGAGAGATAAATACAAGTTATTTAGTATCACATTATGGAACTGTATCTAAAGATTTTAATATGAACTGTTGCTTGAAATGCTGTGTTCTTTTATTAATGTTGATCCATTTAAAACATTTGCTTAAATGGGTATCTCGGAAGGATTTATGTATTCTTTTGATTACTGAAAATCTAGTGGTATTAAAATTGATCCTGTTTATTTTTCAAAGCATTGAGTACTAAAGAGAGATGGCCCAGCACCTCCTTGGTTCTGGTTCAAATGTGCGGCACATTGAATTCATTCTTGAAGACCGTGAGGAAGTTGGTTAGGTCCAGATCATCTGCCGAGGCTAGTCCTACGCAGTGGCTTGAGCGTTGTCTTTGAGTGGGCTTTGGTGCAGAGTTTGAGAGGAGATGCCCGTGGGCATCGTGCCTTTGAGCAGGCGAAAGCACGCATCTGCAGATGAACCAGGAGGTCCAGGACAGAGCTGGATGCCCATGTTTAATGCACTCTATCATCTCTCCTGTAATGCTCTTCAGTATAGTCACGTTTGGCAGGGAGCTGCAGGTTCCCTGCAAGCATCGGACGTCGTGCGAGACAAGGGTCGCTGGGACGGGGCAGTGCGTCGAGGGCAGGGTGCTGGGTGACAGGGTCACGTTCACCTTGCCAGAGCTGCTGGTAGCCCTGGTGCAACCAAGGAGTCACAGAGCAGTTTTCTGTTTTGACCCATGCTTTTTTGAGCAGTGTAACTACAGTTGAGGAGACCCAAGTGCCTAAATGGTGATGATTTGAGAATCTGGACCTGAGTCCCTCTGTCCATCAGTTGTTGGTTTGTAAAGTGGGAATTGGAGCATTCCCTCCTTCCTGGGGCACTGGGAGATAAAGACATTTAGAACCGAATGACCTGTTGTGTTGCTGAAGATCTGCAAGAGACAAAAAGGAAGCAAACTGTGGAAAGCCTGTTTGTAACCAGTGCGTTTAGAGTTGTAATTTTGTGTGAGGCTTGGAGGCCTTTGGATGTGGAAGTTTTTTTCCTTTTGACGTTTCTCTTGTGGTTTTCTCATTTTTAAACTAGATATTGTTCAACAAGGTTTTTCGCTTGGTTTGGGGGAATTTTTTTCTTTTTTTTGATAAGGGGAGAAGATTGCTTTTGTTTTACTTAACTTAAAATAAAATATTATTTAAAATAAAGAGGGTTATTTTACAATGTTTACAGTGCACTTCAATTTTTAATTGTGTCATGCCCTTCCAGCCCCTTGGCGGAACGAGAGGTGAGTGTATGTATTATGTAATTTATAATTAATTTATGATGAATCACACATGATGAATACTACTTATTAAATATTAAAGCCTTGTCTACAATCGTGGCCATACCACGGCAGTAGCACTCCTGTCTGTTCATATGGTACTACTGAGGAAACTCGTTGACTTAGACTGTGATGGCAACGCTCAGTTATAAGCGAAGTCTCAGCTCCTTGCCTAGGCAAATGGTGTTCAGGAGAATTACTTCTCTTTGCCAAGTTGATGCCTTCTCCCTGCCCCTTGTGCACCAGCAATCGGAGGTGTAATGAGAGTACAACCTCTCCGAAGCGTGGTTGGGAACAGAGAAGGTGCTGCTGGTGGTTCCAGGGCTCCGTGGGGACTGCTGTGAGTCCTGGTTCCTTGCCACCATACCCCGTTGCTGATAGAAAGCAGCGTTGGAGGATAGCCTAACAGGAGGTAATGGCCTGGATCTGGAAAAGTGGAAAATTTAGGCTAGATTTTGACAGGCCATTTTTATTAGTGAGGACTGGAATTTGGACAGGGCAATAATTTACCTGCAGAGGTCAGTCCAGCATCTGGAACTAATGAACTCCCCAACAAATGCGGTAAAAGAGAGGGGAAAAACAATGCTGGGGATTGTGCGCTCCCAGTTTAGGGCAATGGTCTTAATGAAGGTATTTTCCCCAATTAGTAGCAATGAGTCTGTGAATCAGAAATAGTAACTGTGAGACAGAGCTCTCCCGATTCCTCAGATCCTCTGAAATTAGAGGAATCCACCCGGTCAATGTGATAAGGCAGAAAAGGAAAAGTAGCCTTCTACCTTGTTTTGTGCTCTGCTTCGCCTTCCTGGGAGCTTTGACCTATGTGTCTCGCTGAAGATAGCGTACGGCAAGGGACAAATGCTGTCACTGCGTGTGATGCAACAGAGCTTAACCCTGAAATCCTCGCTTCCCTCCATTTACTGCCAGCCCAGATTTTCCTGCACGGTTTGAAAAAAAAAAATAAATCTTGACTCTTGGGTGGCTGTTACAGCAGGTAGATTAGAAGGGGCATGAGAGGAAACGTGAGAGTTTCAGTCTGAGAATATGGCATGCATAATTTCGTATAGGATGTGGTGTCAGACCGTATTCATGCACGTGAAAGTGTGTGCTGTTTTGCTGAGGTGCCTGCATCAGATAGAAAATGAGGTAGAAGCAGCAGGCAGAGCATTCGAGCACTGAAATGAAAAGATGCATCATCTGCGATGAGTGACTGTATGAAAGGAATGTAATCCTAAGTGATTCCTATTAGTGCAATGCAAAAGGGAAGGAGTGTAATTAATTTTAGCTTTATGGTCCTGTATAAGCCACTTGTACTACATACCGCTTGTGAGATGAAATATTGCAAGATCCTGAGGGTACGGATAGCAGAAAGCGGTGGTTCTTAGGATAGCTGCACCATGGAAAAAAAAAATACTAAAGAACAAGCATATTTCTCCAGAACTTCTTACTTATTTTCTGAGAGCTCAAGGTATAGTAATTGCAATAAAATCTAATTCTAGTGAATATTTTACTCCAGTTTTGTTGTTCTCCCAAAGCCTTCATAGGACAATTTGATGATGCGACGGATTATCAGGAGCTTGTTTTAATATTAATTAAATCACAGACAAAGACAAAATTCTTGGCCCTTAAAATTACATAAACAAAATTCACTTACAAGATTTGATCTTAATGGGGAGTGATGTATTCATTGGTATTGAGCCTTTGATCTAATATCACTTTATACATATGGTTGTGATGAGAAGATTAAAAAAACCACATAACAATATGTGGAAATTACTAAAGGTAAAATTGTGTTTAGTAACATAGTACTTTATTTTGTATAGGAGGAACCCATACTGAAGAAAACCAATATTTGGTGTTGGGGATAGCAGCAGCACTAGGACTGTAATGCATTTGAAAGAAACAGTTTTCACTGAATCTCGCGTATCTAGTTACGTTGCTTTCTTTTCAAGTAACTCGGATGAGTAAATTGCACATTAAAAAAAAAAAGAATATGTAGTGACTAGGTGTCTCTTTGCATGCTATTAGGCAATTGTTGGAGTCCTCATGGGTTATAGTAGGTCAGCTTATTCTCATTATTAAATGACAGTGGTCATTAAAATGCCAAACATATTTTTAAAGAATTCACTTTATAAAATGTCAGCAAACCTGTATGTTTTTATTAGTTGCAAGTCAGACATTTCAATAGACAGTTTGTAACTATTCCCAAAGCAATGTCCATTTCTGACTTTTTGAGACCATGCAAAAATATTACAAATTAATTAGATTTTCAGATTTCTGCATAATAACTCTGCACATTTCTTGTTTAATCCTATTCTAAAATGCTGTTATGATTGACACCTTGCTGTAGAGATAGAAGTCAATTGAATAATATGTAGCAGTCAATTTTATTTGTACCTTAATGTGCTGAAGTTGGTTGTGTGTGGTGGGTTTTTTTTTTACATTTCCATTATTTATAAGTCTGTCCCCTTGGAGAATATATAGAAGAATTTGTTTTAAATGAGCTGATAACACCCTCTTTAAAATTTGTAAGTATGACAGAATCGTATCCTTTTTCCTTAGTGCGCCAGAGTGTGCCAATAAACTGGTTCTGAATTATCTTGCACTTGCTATTCATAGGACAAACACTGAAAAAGAGCGTCTTATTAAGGTTTACTTAGAACCGAATTTCAACTGCTTGTCAGAAAAAACGAACAGAACAGGAGCTATCGTACCAACCAGGAAACCTGATGCCATTGCCAAGGTTTTATTTTTAAGAGGCCGCAGTACTCTTGCAGCTACTTTTGCTACTTGCTGTCATTCTTTCAGCTTCAAAGATAAATGTGGGCCTGATTGTGCCATCAGCGCTAAAAAACTTTGTGAATCAATGCAAGTCCTTCACCCGGAGGAAATGGAGGACTGGGACATAGTTTTGAAAACATCTTGGTACTCTCTTACAACTGATAGGATGTTTTTCTTTCTCTTTTTTTTCCTTTTCAAATCTGTATTGCAGACTTCAGCAAAATCCAGTAGGGCTGGAGTGTGTTCTGTGCTTAAGCGAGTCATTAGTGCCCAGCATATAGTTCGATTGTTGGATATTGATCATCTCAATAAATGCTGGAAATCCTTGGTTTCACAGAGTTTTGCACATGCAATTTAGAAAACAAGCTGTCATTTGGAAGCATACCTGTTTTCAGTTTTCATAGTGCCTTTTTATTACGCCTAGTACAGCCTTTGCTGCCTCAGTAAGTGACAAAAGAAAATACTCTAAGAGACAAAGTAGATGTGACTTGATTGTTTTTCAGATAATTTTTGCTTTCAGAAATTAGAATGGCTGATGCTCACCTAAGCGTAAAAAATGCAGTTCCCACACACGCGGAGTGCTCATGTACTGTATGTAAATTGACGGATAATGCAACCCACATTAGCTGGGTTGATGATAGCTTCAGTTTCACTGCTGTCAGATTTTTGTAGCTCCTTGAATGAGTTGGCTGGTCTGAATGAATGTTAGCATAATTTATGCAGCTGATAAGTGATTTGAGTGCTTGAGTTATTGATAAAGCACTTTAACATATCATTTTCAGCTTGATGTTAGGTGACATCAGAGTAGAAGGTAATGTGGCAGTCCCCAGGCTTGATATTAAAGTCAATCTGCTCTTTGGATTTCAGAGGCCAGAGGAAACACGGTGCTGCCTGACACGAGCCCGGGAGACCAGCACCAACCCAGTCAGTCCCATCCTGCGTTCCCTGTTGGGCCTCAGGTCAGTATCTTTCCTTTCAACTAAT
>NW_009607620.1:11853-24007 GCF_000690535.1 Cariama cristata | reverse complement strand
CGGGACCAGTCATCCCCCTACGACGTTATGCTGCCCAGCGAGTCCCAGTTCGCCGACTATGTGGGGCGCCTGGGTGTCAGCAATGACACCCATGTGGTGGTGTACGATGGGGACGAGCTGGGCACCTTCTATGCCCCCCGTGCCTGGTGGATGTTCCGGGTCTTTGGGCACAAGGAGGTCTCTGTGCTGAATGGCGGCTTCAAGAACTGGGTGAAGGAGGGCCACCCCGTCACGGCGGAGGTCAGCCAGCCTGCCCCGGCTGTCTTTAAGGCCAAGCTGAACACAGCCCTGCTGAAGACCTTCGAGGAGATGATGCAGAACGTGGGGTCCCTGCAGTTCCAGGTGGTGGACTCCCGCCCGGAGGCCCGGTTCCGAGGGACTGAGCTGGACCAAGGTAATGGAGGTGGGAATGGCGCCTGCCCCCCCTGCACCGGAGCAGGATGAGTGTCAATACTAGTCCGGGTGTAACAACTCCTCCCAACCGGCAAACAGATTTTCCTAATGCACAGGCATGCCTCAGCCTAACTCGTTGATTTACCTTAAGGTAACCACAGTTGAGCATTCAGATCCCAGTGCCCTCACAAAATTCTTTTCTTGTAGTTGGTTGTAAAGCTGCAGGAGGAAATAGCAGAAAAGATCTGCAGTCAGTTGGCTCCAGGATGCCCCATCCCACACCGTGCAGAAGTTAATCAGACAGAATGCAAATGGGAGGTGAGAGCTCCCAGGGGTTTGTTCAGGGTCTTATCTAACACTGGCAAACACGTACAAACTATCGGTATTCACAGAGGCAGCTCTCACCGTAATGAATGCACTAGCAAAAGTCCGGGTTTTAGGCAATACAGTAACCCAAGGGACATTCTCCTTCTTGCTCTGGTTCCCAGCAAATAGAGAACTTGGTTGAGCTGATCTTTGTCCTTTTGTTTAAGTAAGAAAAGCCCTGAACCCTTCCTGAATGTATGGGCAGTTAACCTCTCTCTTGGATGTTCCAAATAACAGGAACAAAAATTGATTCTGTTACCTTGGTCAAACACTGGACACGAAAGCAGCAGGGGTGGGAGAAGTCCTGTGCAGTGGGGACAGCTGGTACAGCAATGTGCCTGGAATGAAATTCAAGCTGGTTGTTAAAGGAGGTGCTTACTGTGTAATTTAAACCTTGGTATATCCTAGAATAACCTCTCCTCCAAAAAGGAAGCACAGAAAAGGTTTAAAAAGAAATGTAGATTTTCAAAAACAAAGCACAGAAAAGCTTAGCAACAGTTGTCGGGTCCGAGTTGAACTCTACGCTGCAGGAGCGGTTGTGTGGCAGGCTTTTGCGGTTTGAGGCAGTGCTGTGCTGCTGCTCTGCATGCAGGTTGTCATTCTGTTCTGGCAGGTTTCTTATGTGTGTGCTGCTCTATGGCCATTGACTGTGACACTGTGTCCTGAAATAAATTCCTGCACCTGAACCTCAGGAGCATTTGGCTGTAAATGGCTCTGTACATATGGTTCCTGTAAGTGTCTACAGTGAGCCCCCCCAATCACACTCTACCTGTGCAAGATAGCACAGAAGGTGAGAAAAATAATGGGGGTGACAGAGGAGACTATTGCAGGGAGAGAGGGGGAAGTTAGGCTTATTGCTCATTCTGTTTCTTTGCACACTGCAGCTCTTCAAACCGAAGGTTAAATTTTAACCTCAAGATGTGAATAAAACACTCCTTGCTGGGAGATGGTGGATTTCACATTCTCTTTCCCAAAGTGGGAGCTGTCAGCAGGTGACAAATACCGCAACCCCTGACAGCATCTTGAAAACAGATTTTTTCCTTTGAAATGAGTCAGCATGAAAGAGTTTATTTGTGGTGGTCCGGTTTTGCTTCCCACAGCAGATCCAGCAGGATAAGCACTCCAGCTGCAGATGCTCGTTCCACGGGAGCTTGACAGCCTTCTGAACCAGGCTAGCCAGTAGCTGCACTACAGCCAGCAGTGGGTAAAAGGCAGTGCTTACACCTAAAAGAGCAATTTGAAATCAATGCTGATTAATTACAGGGGTCATCCAATCAGGGAGGAGAAACGTTGCCTGCAATTTAGAGAAGAAGAATGGTCTTGAGGTTAAGGAACTTGCTGCATTCTCAGGTGATTTCAGTTTAATTATTGCCTCAGCTCTTGACTTCCTAATTAAGTCAATTAATCTCTCCAGTTCCATGAACTCCATCTCTAGAAGAGGCTAATTTCAGCTGACTCTTTTGCGTCTTTAGTTTTTCAGTTCCTTGTGGTGAGAATTACTTGTCCCTGTTTCATTTTTATGCAGCAGCTACATTGGTGGGATTTAGACCTCTGTAGCATTTAAGATAAGCCATAATACCTGTCTAATTTTTAGTTGCTGGGAGAGGTTTACCCAGGTTGCCAGGGTGGAGAAAAATGGCCGGTGTTTCTATAAGCCAGGTTTCATAGGTCTTAAATGCAGGTATCGCTTTGGATGAAAAAGCTTGGATGTTCATGCATGGTGTACAGATAAGCCCATCAGAAGTGCAGCCCTGACCGATGCACTGAGGGGTTAAAAGTGTCCCTGCACAGTGCTGTGTTTCTGGAGGAACTAGCAACTCAGGTCTGCTCACTAGCTGTGATTCAGCAATGGTGCAACCGGGTTCTTCAAAGGACCTGCTTACTCAGGTGCTGTAGGGTGCAGGTCTATGGAACCAGCCTGAACTGAGACAATCCCAGGCAATCCAGGGGCAGATGATAAAAACAATTACGTGATGGTTACCAGGGCTGGCTTTCTCTGAGTATTGGGTGCTGAAAGCTAGGAACAAGAATTATAGCTGAACAAATGCATACAGAAAAGGTGCAAATTTCTGAATTCTTTTTCAGCCATCTGAGAAAAGAGGGGAAAGTTGCCGGACAAGAAATCCATTGTCTTAAAAAAAAAAGCGAACCCAAAGTCATTTCATGATCTTCCAACTATTTTTCTTCTCATTCTCAGCCCTTGGGTAGCCCTTGTCTCCCTTGCGCACACACACATCTTGAGGTTTTGCCCATTTTCCCAGCTCTCAGTCCTCCCTGCCCCAAACAAAGCTTTTGCTCAGCTTGAATGATCAGTGGCAGTGGGAGTGAGAATTAAATGTTGCTGCTTCTGCCCTCTTTTCTCCAAGTGGAGTCTGCAGCTGGGAGTGGACTGGCTCTGCTTTGACCATGAAGTTAATACTCAAGGCACAACATGGAGAGTGAGAGACTTTATCAAAGTCTGTTTCAACCTACATGAACCTACAATCCAAAGCTGTCCATTCATGTGACGAGGCTGACAAATATCAGCTGCCAGAGTTAGCACCATGGCCCTGCTGTTTCTTAGAGTTGACTCTTCTGGCTGTATACGCACGTGGTATTTTTACGTTGGTGGCAAAGGCCCATTGATTTGACCGAGCTGGCCATGGTCAAGCTTAAAGTGTTCCTTCCAACGAATTCATGGTAGATTAGGTGAGATCACTAATGGTCCCTTCCAAGGCATACAATTTGAATGGGAGAGAGAGAGAAAAAAGAAGGCAACAGAGGAGACATTTGGAAGGGAATAACTATCTGCAGCCAGCCAACTCCAAGACCATGGGGAGTTAAATGTGGACAAGGCACATCTTTTATCTTTTTGACACTAAGAAATTCTATCTGGAGCTTTCAGCACAAAGGGAAAGGCTAGAGAGAAGGGACTGTATTCTTAGCTAGATAAACAGCCAACAAAAGTATATATTTAAGCAGAGAATCTTAATAGGTGTGAAAAAGGGGATTAAGCAGTGAAGAAGATAACATATTACAGGTTACAAATTGTGAGGGAGGATTGCCAGAAGCCAAGCTGAGTGAGACTTGGCAAAAGGAATTAAAACAAATAACAAAAACTGCTGGACCAAAGTGAGTAAAAAGAGAACAAGGAGATAAAGAGTAAATAGGGTTGCTATGCAGTTAGCAGGGCTTCCAGATGAAAGATTATTTGTGTACAGCCTCAGAATTATACTGAGTCTGTGCTACCTTTTTATTTTTTTCTCCTGAGGATAAGTCTGCAGAGTAGGGGGAAGGGTAGCAAGAAGAAGGGGAAAGAGGCAGAAACAATCATTTCTAAAGAGGGAATATAACCAAAAGATATCCATGTGCTCAAATCTGTGAGGCAGATGATCTCTCCATTCCAAATATGTGTTAAAAATCAGTCATGTGACATTGCAAATCTGTGAGGCAAGAATTTAATACATGTAATCAGAGCATGGTTCTGTAGGACAGAAACAGTAGCGAAGTTTGTATTTGTATTTAGGATAGGAGGTACAAAACAACCTAGGCAGCTGTTGATCTGTTATCATGACATGGATAGACTGGAAGGCTCCTAAAAAACTCTTCAAGAAAAATTATTTGAAATGAAGCCAAAATTGAATAAAACACCTTGGTAAACTTGCGCTGCAGCTAAGGGCTCTATTTCCTTGCCAACAGAATTGATTTGCTAGATAAAAGAAATGGGAACATACATGCCTGGAAGTTATGTCTGATCTTTTCTTCCAGCCATTGGAAGCACCTATGAGGTAGACTTGTTCCATTTGGACTTCATTAGTCCTTTGGACATAATGTTAGAGTGGCAACTATTAGTCCAGTGTGAGAAGAGAGCAAATAGCACAAGTACTGTTAGATTCCCAAAAAACTGACTGAAAGGGAGATAAGGGAAATATCTGCTGAAAGCACATCTGTGGGGCTGGAAGTTGCTAGCATGGTCCCATCATTATGCTTCTATGTTTTATTTAATATTTTTTCTGAATCATTGAAGCACTGAAAATAGGGAGTTGCTACTGAAATGTGCTGCTGGTACAGCCTTGGGAAGGTTTAAAAGATCGCATGGGGAGTATTATGTGAGGTACCACCTGCAGTGATAGAAGTGAAAGGAAGTATAATGCTACAGAGAGCAAGGTTGGATGCTTAGTAGCCCAAAACACTTAATTGCTTGTGTTTCTCTTACAGGCTGAAGACCCACATTTGGAAGCAATAGAAGAGGATAAAACTTGGATGAATTAGTTAGGTGCAGGAACCTCAGATGTGATTTGGCCTTGACAATGGCAATTATTAAACTCCTGTCTACCAGTCGAGATGCTAGGAAATGCCACTTCCTTATCCAGAAGCCTGGTGGTCACCTAAAACTGTTTCAAGGGTGGCCGAGGCAGTGAAAAATGTATCTAACAGACTCTTACTGCTTAGGCTCTTAACAGGGTTTAGGCTAAGGGTCTGAGGCTGTTGGGAGTGCTGAGTGCTCGTCATCAGTACGTTGGAGCAATAGTGGAAAGGGAGAAAAATTTTCAGCTGCAGGGCAATGTTGGCTCAAGGATAGATGGTGTATGGACTGACTGTGATGAACTTAACATTGGAAATAAATATTCAAGTGAGCAAGAAGGTGCCTCAGTGGGAAGTTTCATGGCAGGAATCCAAACTGGTTGTGAGATGGATGTTTTTATGAGAGGGAGCCTATACAGTGATCACTGTAGTAGCTGGGAGCCAGGCTCTGTAACCCTGGAGTTCCTTCCTGGAGTTTCTAAGGGTGACTGCATGAATCCGGCATGGAGTGTTCTCTGTGGCATATGAGGCAGGAGCAGATGTATCCTCTCCCCTGTTCAGATCCCGGCTGCATCCAGCCTTGCCTTCTAGTCCTGTGTTTCTGTGCTCTTGTCCTAGCAGAGAGAGAGCTGATAAAACTTCCTCACCACTCAAGAGCGCTTCTTAGGTGGTCCAAGGCATTGTGGTTGTGCAGTGTCAGCTCTTTCTTTCAGCTGAACACCCACAGACATGAGTAAATGCAGTTTCTACATTATTCCCCATTTTTTACTCACAGAGTGCAAGCACTGGTCTCTGACACCAACAGACTTTTGAATCTCTGGAGCAAGGAAGTCTCCATCTAGATCAAAGAGAAAAATGCTCTAAAATGAGACTGTTTTTTTCCAATCTGCTCAGCTCCTAACTGAAGAGTTGTTTGAGGGTGGTGGGTGTGTTTCACAGCAGTCTCTAATGAGGGGTACAAACCTACCTGTTTTAAGATGTGTGAACTCTCTGGAAAAGTGATCATGACCATGGGGCCTGGGACACCTAAGAACTGAATCAGTGGTTCAGGAAGCTTCTTTGAGCAAGAGTTGGCCCTTCTAGTGCAGCCCCCAGGACTTCTTGATCTCAGTCCCTAGGACATACAGTACTAGGTACACCTAGGATGGTGTGAGAGCATTGTTCTGTGGCTTAGACTTGTCTGTATTGGGGTGATCACCAGTACTGCCACAGAGCCTTGCAGAAATCCCATGCCAAATGACAGGGTCAGGACCATTCACTCTGTGGGAAAGCAGTAGCCTAACCCAGGCTTGTAACTCTCCAGTAAGAAGCTCTGTAGTCTGAGAACTTCAAACAAGGTTCTCTCATACTCATTTTTTGTGTTATTTTTATTTCACCTCTGTCATACAGACACTATATTAATGAGTGTGGGTTTTGCAGTTGTCTGTACTGAAGTGATGAACTGTTGTTTTCTGGGACTGGAAAAAATGTGCTGAAAGCATCAGTCCAAAACACTGTCTTTTTTTTTTTTTTTTTTTTTTTAAATGTTAGTCCCTCCAGAAGTCAGCAGTTTTTCTCCTGACTTCTCCCTGTAATGCTAAACACTTCTGAAGGATGCATGAGGTGACTAGTAGACAGCAGTGCCAGATTTCTACAGCACTTGGGGAGGATGAATCAAGAGACGAAGAGGGTCCATCTGGAACAGGGAGAGATCTTGTGAAGCTGACTCAGGACAGCTGGGGTTGTCTTTAGGCTCTCAGTCATTGTCCAGTAGAGCAAAAATTCCCTCCTCAGTACCCTGCCAAAATGCTGTTTTCCCCTTACGACATATCTCATCATGTCATGACATCACTCTGCCTGAGTGATGGAACTGCAGTGTCATTATGATGTGTGATGTCAATCTCTGACTAGGTATACTTCAATCATTTGACTGTGACAAAGGTTCCCTGCCCCGATTTCTCCCATCTTCTGAGATCACTTACCCTGATGACTTAGGCAAGTGGAAAGCTGTCATTGAAACAGATTACTATTTATGTGACTTTCCCAGGGCCGTCTCATTAGAAGTTCAAACCTAGCAAGGAACCATTCCCTGAAATGCATTTTCAATATAGTATGTAATGTTTCCTGCTCCAATGAGGCTTGATCGAAAGCCTCTCAAAGTCAGTGGAAAAGCTTCAGTTGAGTGTAATGGACTTTGATTAAGCCTATAGTGACAGAGTTTGACTTTCAAGGGCGTGATGAAAATCTTACCCATCATATTTTTATATCTGTTTCTTTCTAAAGACCTTGTTCTTGAGATGTGACTTTCAGCTTCCCTGAAGTGGTCAGTTATACCAGTAGAAAAACAGATCCCATGCTGATTTCATCCATGGAGTGGATAAAAAGTGATACAAAATCTAAATTCTCACTGCTCTGATCCCATTGCCCTGGGATAGCTGCCTCAGCAGTAGTGTGACTGACTTTAAGATTGCTTTACTTTTCTGAAATACGATTTTAAGGTGACACATGAATAAACTGTGCACAGGTAACTGCTTTCACAAATTCCACATACAAGCCACGCTTCATGCTTCTGAAAGCTGTGTCACTACACACTGCTGGCATACTTGGGGAAGGTCTGAAATGCACTGCTGCATTCTTTACACAGATCCCCTTAATGCCTTTGTTAGGATTTTCTCTGTGGTAGTTCTTTGATTCTTGTCACGTCTAGGGCTTCTTCAGATTCCTACCTCTCATTGCTTTCAGGGGGGAAAATAGTTTGCTAAACATTCTCGAAGTTTTGACTTCGGCAAAGTTAAATAATCTTTGTCCTCCCCTTTTTAGCGCCATACTGCTTTGTATCTTCATCTTCACCTGAAACAAATAGTATCCTGAAGAGAGTGGGAGTATCTGCAGTGATGTCTCTTTAATGTCTCTTTTGTACGTGTCTTTCATCACCTGCATTAATGTCTCCTTGCTAATGTTTCATTTTCGTGTTCACTCTTGCAGGGCTGGAATCTGGTCACATCCCTGGTGCCGTGAACATACCCTTCCACACATTGCTAACAGAAGGTGGCCATGAGAAGAGTATTGAAGAGATCCAAGAAATATTCCGTGAGAAGAAAGTGGACCTCTCAAAGCCTCTGACAGCCACATGCCGCAAAGGTGTCACGGCATGTCACATTGCCTTGGCAGCCTACCTGTGTGGCAAGCGTGATGTGGCTATTTATGACGGTTCCTGGTCAGAGTGGTTCCACCGTGCCCCACCTCGGTACAAGGTCTCTGAGTTGAAGCGCAGCAAGGCCTAGAGGGAGAGTTGTTTCTTGGGCAATGAGACCTGGCAGCTCTCCTCAGCCCAGGGTACAGGGAAAACATATTGATTTGTATTTTGCCAATTTTTCTAAGAACAATCAGTGGATTTGTATTGATCTTTCGGTTCCTTGCAATGAATAAAATCTACTTCTAAGATGATACATCTGTGAATATTTGTCATTCTTCTCTGTTGCCTGTCACCTGCTTGTGCTGAGTGGGAAGAGCAGATTTGCAGCATGAAGGAGAGTTGCACTCCTTCCTGGAGACCTGCACAAATTCCGGTGACCTGGTGGGAGCTCAGGTCCATGGTGGAGCAGAATGGATGAAAATTCCAGGGCTAAAATATAGCACGGAGTGCTGGACACAGGAGGGCCAAACTGTGGTTCTGTCATTGACTCAATGTAAGATCTTTTGCCAGCCCACCATCTCCCCTTTTCTAATGTGGAAAGTGGGGGCACCTTCCCCTTCCTCTGTGGTGGGGGTCAGTGAGCTCATGTGCAGCATTTGGAGATGCTAGAGGATCCAGTTCTGCTGAAATACAGTGTTGTTGACTATTGTGACTGTGTTACCGAAGTCTCCGAGTAATCCTGTGTAGGTGATGAGAACTTCTGGGCACAGATATTTTGGGAGACATGAGCCTTTTACTCTCCTTCTTGTTTTTTTCAGTCAGCAAGGACCCTGATCTCTGCCATGTTTCTTCTGGTTCCCATGGAGACCACAGCTTATAGATGGAGGGAGGGTCGTTCCCTAGCAACCATCTCTGCTCTTCAGACTTCGCCCCACCTCCACCCCTGGACTGCAGCAGGACCTGCCTGCTTGTACCGGACACTGTAGCACCACATCAGGGATCATGAACCAGGTGAGAGAGGTAGTTATGGAAGAGGCTTTGCCCCTTGTTAAATCCTGGATTTTTTTGTTTGTTTGTTAAAATAAAAAGATCCAATGTCATTTTGACACCCATGGGGCTTCTCAGGTCTGGAAAGTCACTAAAATCGCCTCATATTTTGGAGGCCCAGTCAGATGTGGAGGGCATATGAAACCATTCTTGACTACATCTGGTGGCTGGCGAGAATAGCATACTAATTCCTACAGCTGTCTGAGGACGTTAATCTTCTGCCTGGGATAGACAACTCCCTCTTTCCTCCGTGGCTGCATGTCAGGAAAGTCGGAGTGTTAGGCTATGCGAAACATACAGTTTTGATGTGGGTTTTTCATTCAGAAAGAAAGATCAAGTTTAATTATTTTTAATTCGTTGATCAAGGTATGTCTTTTCTGGTGTGTTATCTGTGGTCCCTCACAGAATTGGCTTAGCAAAGGAATAAGCAGACATAGTGCTGTGGTTTCTGTTATCCAGGAGGATGGTGAAATGGCCTTAAAGCCCTTCTTGGCATCAAGATGTAGAGTCTCAGAGTGGTGCTTTGACTTTGGACATTGAGGCTCAGAAGTAAAATGAACAATAAACAGTAACAATAACATCATATACAGTTACAAATTAGAAAGTAGGAACAGTTGCAGGCTCCAGTGTCATTTTGTCCAGGAGGAACTGGGGAAATGAAAGTTATCAATGAATGGGATTTAGGAAATGGGCACATTGCCTCATTACACAGAAATTCTGCTTTGTTGGAAGAAATGGCAGAGGAAGAATTTCTACAACAGCAAACTGGAAAGTTCTTTCCACTGAATATAATAATAATAACAGACATGTGTTTCTTTTAAGTAGGAGGTGGGAGTTAACACAGGAGTTTATTTAGCAACACGGATTCCTGCACTTTGATCATGTGTAAATGTTTGGCTCTGCTTTAAAAAGAACGAAAAGTGATACAGAAAAGAGGCAGATCACACCCTGGGAGCCAGGACTGGCTTCCTCTCTTCATCTCATGTGGCCCTGTCCTTTTTGTGGGAGAGGTTCTATATCTTAATACATTTGCAGAGCACACAGCACTGACTCCTGGACTCTGATGGATACAGTAACTTCAGCTTCAGGATCCCAGGATTGTACCAGACAGGCTGGTGCAAAGCACTGGTACAGTGTAAAACACAAGCTGCTGGTTCAAGTCAGCCCTGGTCGGTTGACTCTGAAGCAGTAGGCTTCCTGCCCCATCGGCTGGTGTCTTCATTCCAATAATTAGCCTCAAGAGCAGAGGTAAGCATACAGGTCACATCAGGAGCTAATTAGACAAATGCAAACATATATCCCTACCTGATCCAGATCCTGTTTGTACTGCTGCTAGTGCCAGCAGGCTCACAATCACCATGTTCACCACCGTGGGTCATGGCTTCAGGTGTAACCTGTCACAGGGTTCACATGGGCTAAGCCTGTAGGGTCCCGCTGGGATGAGGAACACAGACCATCAGCAGAACATGACTGAGGGTTACACAAATGTTCCCTCTGCGGGAAAGACATGAGCTTCCTCCTAGCGCAGGAGGCAGTTTGCAAAGGCTGGGTGTTGGATCATAGAATCATAGAATCATTTTGGTTGGAAGAGACCTCAAAGATCATCAAGTCCAACCATATACCTGATGCCACCATGCCCACTAAACCCACTAAACCATGTCTTGAAGCACCACATCTAAACGTTTTTGAACACCTCCAGGGATGGTGACTCCACCACCTCCCTGGGGAGCCCATTCCAATGCTTAATGACTCTAACAGTGAAGAAGTTCTTTCTAATGTCCAGCCTGAACCTCCCCTGGCGCAACTTGAGACCGTTTCCTCTTGTCCTATCGCTCACATCAGCAGGATTAACAAAGCAAAATGGGGTGCCAGGGTCAGGGCAGAAACCCTCACTCCAGTCTGTCTCTCTTCCTTTGCAGAGCCACCATTGGACAGGCATTTTACGTTTATCACTTCTCTCCCCGTTTTTTCTGGCCTTACTTTAATGCACTAAAGGAAGTGTTGTAATTGTACAGCACATGACAGGTCTGACATCTCTAGGTGCTTTAGAATAAAAAATGACATTTTCACTGAGGTTTTTTATCCATTTTGGCTTGTGTCTGCACCACTGCCTGTGAAAACTACTGCAGCTCAGTATTCTCCAGAGGCACTGGTTGGCCATGTCCTAGGCAGGCTGTCCCATGTGAGCTGTTAAGGTGAAATCCTGCAGGACTTTTTAATCTGAGAGGATCATGGGCTGTTGGACAACCATGTAGTCAGGCAAGGACAGCTCTATCTTGATCTGGGAAGGCGTATAATACATTTGTGTGAAAATAATCTACGTCATCTAAAGATGAGCAGGGCCACTGACCCCTTCTTGCCTGTCTCTGAGCCTGACACAGTCTTTGTTTCTCTTCCAAGGGGGTAGTAGACGTTCCAAATTCCCCCACACCTGACGTGACAGAAAGTGACTCTGTGCCGACCAACAGTACTTCAGATAAGCACGATGGCAGAGAAGCTGTCCCTCCTTCAGAGCTTGCTTTGCAGCACAGCTTGTGAGGCTGTATATCATTCCCTCCCTCCCTTCATGCATGTACCTCTCTGAATGAAAACTACTTGGACAGGGATCCCATGTGCCATGGGCTGATGGGTTAAAATCCACCCTGCCCCGAGTGTGTCTTCCTCCACGAGTGGACTTGTCTCACTACCTCCCTGTACAAGCACATCAAGCCACTGATGTGCTGTAAACTCATCAGCAAATACCAATGAGCCACAGAGACTGTAAGTGCATGTTCACGAGACTGAGAGTGATCATAGGTTGGAGGGGCTCCTACACGAGACTGAGAGTGATCATAGGTTGGAGGGGCTCCTACACATAAGAAAACACAGCCCTCTATGTGTGTGTTTGATGACAAGATTTTTACTTCTACATTTCTGTGCATATTCATCTCTCAAAAGCATTGAAGAGTC
>NW_009607620.1:0-11791 GCF_000690535.1 Cariama cristata | reverse complement strand
TCCCTCTTTGAGACTTTTAATGTTTCTTTTGTTGTCTGATAATGACGCAATGACATGTCCGTTTTTTTCCAGCTCCATTTACAGTACCACCTGTCATCAAAACAGTATCAAATTCATTGAGCTATTATTTTTGTCTTTAAGTGCAACCTGAGGAAGGTAAAAAGGAGCGTCTTCCAGAAGGCTTATGTCCCAGCAGAGAGAGAACATCCCAAATGAGCTCCAGGAGAGCCTCCTGGAAGACCTCCAAGGGCCCAGTGGCTCAGGGAACAGCAAAGAATTCCACATCTATTGAATCTCAGACATGTCCTTCTGCAAAGTGTGTTCAGACTGAAAAACAGAGCAAACAGAGTCTCCGGGCCAAAACTCCCTCCGTGCAGAGTCTTCATTCAAGAAGACGTGAAGAGGAAAGAGAAGATACTTCTGCCACCAAAGGCCCAGTAGTGGAGCGTAAGCCAAGAGGGAGGAACAGCACTTACCACCTCTCTGCAATAAGCAAGCAGAGAGAGGCAGAAAACACCAAATCCGTCTCAGATGCCAAAGAACCAGTAGCAGGCCAGCACCAAACACTGAGACCTAGAATGCCTGGATCTTTCCAGAAGACCATCAAAGCCAGCTGCGAAAAAGCCAAGGAGACCTGCAGCAGATTCAATGCCAAAGAGTCCTTAGCATCCTTAGGGCCAGATATGAAAGGAGAATGGAAACTCCTTCCGGAGAAAAGAACCAGCTTGATCAGTGCTAACAGCAAATATAAATTTGCCACTGCCGATGAACTTAACAGCGATGAAGAGGTATTGGAGGAAGCCATTTCATGTATCTTTTGTGGCAGGTTGAAGGCTCTTTTTACGGTGCAGCAGGGGCCTGAGTGGGTGGGATATTAGCAATATATTAGCAGTTTCCAGAAGACATGTAGAGGGATGGATTTGGGCTTCACACTACGGGGCAGTGACACATTCCATAGACAGCCTTTCCCATGTCTTTTTTAATTTTTTTTTCATCCCCTTTTCATTTATAAGGTTCTTGTAGCCAAACAGAGTCCCAGCTCAGCAAGGCAAAACAATGTGGTACCAGGACCCAGTCCGGGGCCCAACACCATCATCCTTTCCAATTCCCTCCCTTTTTGGCCGTCCTAGTCATCCCATGCAGTTACAATGCCTATAGAAGTTGCTGAGGGAGACCCAAGGACAGACCCAGGTCCTAGGGATTAGTCATAGCTCAAAAACCTATGCAGGGGTGGAAATGCCAGAAGTTTGCTGCACTTAAGGAACGTGGACTGACAGTGGTTCCTTGTTGTTCGTGTTTTCAGGAACGACGAGCTCTGTGCCAGGCAGCATTAGTCCTGGGACAGAAAAGACTCGTCGACCATACTGAAATGCGAAAAAAATCCTTGAACACTGCATCTTTTGCAGATTACAGCCAGCTGGGTTTTAGCCTGAGATCAAATATCTTCCAAGGTGAGGACACACACAAATCTATGCCTGACCTTCAAAGCTAGTTCCATCTACACTTTGCTTGGGCTCAGGGCAGCCACACTGCTTTGGGTAGAGATCTGACTGTAGGTGACCCTCACTTTCCTCTCTTACTCCTTCTGTCCACAGTCACTTCTCTTCCAGCCTGTGGTGCTTGAGGAAATGAAAGTTAGAGCCTCCCTTTCTATGTATTCTATCCCTTTCTTTTCTCTTATTTCACTTTTTTTTTTCCAAGGTGTGAAAAGTGAAGGTGTATCATGACCCCTGTCCTCCGTGTTCAGAGCTGTCCAAATGGACAATGGCAATTCAGTGTTCCCTGTCATCTCCAGTCCCAAGTTACCTCAAGTTCCAACACTGATGTTATTTCTCTTCAAGACCTTTAGAGATGTGGGGCTCTGAAATACCTTCCCCAAACCTCTGTTTCCAAGGTCCCCAGGGATCCCTCCATCTAAACAAATATAGGGAACTAAGCATTCATCCCATTCTTGTTACCATCATATCCAAGGAACTCTGAAATAATTGTCTCTGATTCCAGTTTCTCATGTACCAGCTTGAGACAGGTTCCTTTTCCTTATACAGTACGTTCCATGACAAGACCTTGCTGGGTATTGAAGACTGCATTGTACTGGGTTTGTGCAGTCACACAGAGAGGAAGACATCTTTCCCCAGGCAGCTCAAAATCATTATTATCAAGGAAAGGGTACAATAAAAAGGAAGGTGAAGAGGAAAGGATGAGAGATTAAAATAAAGCCCCCTCAAATTGCTAAAAGTCAAGAGGAGATAAAAAGAAAAGTCACAGTTGGGGACTATTTGTAAAGTATTGTGGCAGAAAAGGAGCTCAAGAAGGCCTGGAGTGGTAAGATGGTGCTTTTTGAGGAAATGTGCTGCTGAATAGGATGTTACTCACATGAAAGAGGGGATTCAACAGGAGATAAGTGGGCACTTGGCTAAAGAAGGGGCACTGGGATACAAACAAAGATGATACCTTGCGGCACCCTCCGTGTGCATCTCATACTTGAGGATGAAAAGCAGATAAGTTGGCAAACACGAGCTCCCTCCTAGGTGATGCTGAAGCTATTATTCAGCACCTAGCCACACACCTGATCAAAGGTATTGCAGTCAACACATGCCTTTTCTTCAGCCCTTGAAACTGCTGGTGTTGCTCCCCTGTTCAATTCCAGGACTGCAGTGGGGTGATTTCTGCGTACAGTTCCTTATTTGCGGTTCCTTGCAGATGGCCCACTGGAGAGCCAAAGCTTGATGAAAGAGTCCTACACCCCTGATGTAATTCAGAAGGCAATCTGGGATCCCAAGAATTGGCACGGAAGGAGGACTGATGAGCTAGGTATGGCTTCTGCCAGGAAAAGTACCTTGCTGAATTCCTGAGATGGGTGCTGCTTCTTCCAAGGACAATGGATGGGTTTAGGCAAAGGTGTGGGGGGACTACAAATTGGCATTTTCACAAGAAAGGAGCTAGAAAAATCCTTGAGGGATAACAGCATTAGAAGGGAGGCTGTAACTGAACTATGATTTGCCTTCTTTACAGGGAAATGGCATCAGAAAAATGCCCTAAATCTTAACCTGCAGAAAGCATTTGAGGACAAATATGGGACGAAAAAAGGCAAGCCTTAGAAGATGAAGCTTGAGGATTGGAGTGCATTCAGCAAGGGATCTTTTTCCTCAGCCATCTAATAAACCTCCATATAAAGCATGAACCCGTTGCTTGCTAGTTGTCAACAGCAGATTTGTTGCTGGTGCTCTCTTCCCCTCTCAGTTAGAGTGTCTTTGGGGAGAGCAATGCAAGATAAATCTGAACGTGAATAGAAAAAAAATCAACTTTGTTGGTCACTGGTAAGGTGGGCCTGATTAGTGTGTGAGGCACAGACCCTTGAGGAGGGATGTGGTGGTGAGAGGAGACCATATAGAAATTCATCTGCTCAGCACACAACGTGGAGTAGGACCTGCGAGTGGTGTAGAGGGCAGTGGTGGGGAGTGTGTGTGTGTGTGTGTGCGCGTGTGTGCAAACTCGTGTTTGCCAGAAGATTCATGATACTCCGACAGCTGTCCCAGCAGTCCAGAGAGAAGTACAGAGGATGCACTGGGAATAAACCAGGGTTGCCCAAGGACCTGAATGCTGCCTACCTCTCCCCACACTGAAGGCTGTAAACCTCCCACACAGAGAAGCTTCAGAGCTGTCTGTACATAGCAGCTAGACACACCAAGCAAAGAACCAGCTCCCTATTGATGCTTTCGAGGTGAATTCAGGCTCCCTTGCCAGAAAGGCAACAAATGGTGTTGAATTAGTAAACCTGGGCACAACTCCATGTGACGGGCACCAGATGCCTACGTGGGGTAGGAAAGGTTCTCTGCCCAGCACTCTAGTTCTGTTGTTATATCTGCCACATGGAGGATTTCAGGGAAAGCTCTTGCCCTGGCAGGGAGCAGCAGTACGTGTGAAAACAAACAGAAACTCACCTGAGAAGAGGAGGCATCAGGGTATTCACTAAAGCCCACAGTAGTTGCAGGCCAAGCCAATGCAAAAAAAAAAACCAGCTTATCCCACCTGAATGGAACAGGAAAGCCTCAAGAAGCCCCAGGCCTTCTCCAATCTGCAGATCACCCCACAATGTGAATGGACCCTTACTGAAGCTCTCGTAAGTCCTACGTGTCCCTGTCAGCCCTTTCCCTAACTCAAAGATGAATATCTCTCGGAGTGAAGCACATGTATCCACCATACAGTCTGCACAAGGTGAAGTTCAAAGAGCGTATCTGGACAGTAACCAAGGACCACCCAAGGGTTTGGATGATGCAGGACATGCAGGGTCTTTAGGGCCTCCTGCCTTCCAGCTCCAAAGCATGGCAGTTTGGTGCAGCGATCACAAAGTACGTGTCTGGGAATAGCAATGCCCTGATCTTTCCCATCTGGTCCCAAGCTTTCACCATTTTAAAACATTGATGCTTTGCTCCCTGAGATGGACTGTTTTGAGGCAGAATTAGGACTGTTACTTTACCCTTCATCAGCTGAGGATTAGATAACAATATGCTGACTTCATAGAAGTAGTGAAGGAGGTTAAAATGTAACTAATGATAATCAAGTGATAATAATTTTCCATCACCAGTAATTAACCATTTGGAATTCAGATGTTTACAGGCACATGTCCAAGTCTTTCAAAGTAAGGAGACTGGCCAAATGGCAGCTTGTAGAAACCTCCCTGTGGGTTTTCCTTGTACATCAGGACCAGTGGCTCCTGTCTGAGCGCACACCGCTCTAGCTTCAGCTGAATCGCATGGCTCTATAGGAACACCCTGTTCTCTGTGTTGCATCCAGCACTGATGACCAACGTGACTCCAGGTACACAATAAATGCTGTCTTCTGAGACCGCAGCAGGTCCTAATCCAGAAAAAATTGGAGCTGAACAGAAATCTACTGACATTGTTTGGCATACTGGAAGCAGGCTGTTCAGGGCACAGTTAGCTAATACACAAAACATAACATGTGGGCTGAATCAGCACACAGATTTACAGATCTATTTCTAGTAGACGTTAGAAATCGACATTAGGGCAGGCAGACTTCAGGATTATGGTACAGCTTGGAGCAAATGCCTTTGGCAACCCATGAAAGGCTCATGAAGAGACTAAAGCAGAAGGGAAACAGTCTGAAAGGTTTTGGTGCACCACTATGCTACAAACCGTGTCGTTTGCCTTCTGTGGTAAAGTCACTTTGTACACTTCTTACAAATTAAAATATTTTTACAAGCACTTAAATAGTACAGAATAGTTGACATTGTATAATGCACTCAAAAGGCTGACAGCTGTTTGATGCCAAATGAACATACATATGGCAAGCCCCCTTCATCTTCTTCGCTTGGCCAAATGTCACAGCTCAGCCGGGGGCAAACAATTTCTGATAGGTGACACATTGAAAGCTGCAGAGAGAACTGAGATAAAGCTTTCAGTGAGACAACACGGCTACCGGGAGCAGTCGATACCTGAAGTCTCTGAGTGCTGAACAGACTAATTTAGCCAGAACCTTAGCAAGGAGCATTGCCCTGTGTGGCACCCTGTGTTGTCCAGAGTGCTTTGGGTACCCAAACATGCGTATTTAAAGCCCGTTTTGGAACCTCCAAGTAGCACATCAGATGCGATTAGACAAGAAGAGGACTGAAATAAATGATCTCTGCAGCTGAAATCTCCCTTCTACCCATTGCTCTGCTCTCAGCAGTTCATTCCTTCTTGTTTTGTGCTGGTGCTGACACTTCCCTCCCCACACTCTGAACCCGTTCAACTTGATAAACCAGCAGAAAATCAATACAGAAGAAAAAAAGCAAAGTTTACAGGTTAACAGATTCGATTTTCCAAGCAAAGCACCTTGTTGCAGGCAAGGCAATGAGTGATGGGATATGCAGGTGTTGGGGAAGAAGAGTGGAAAGGGAGTGGAGGGGGAAATGGCCTTTCACTGCCTTTTTTATGCAGTGAGAGATTAGTTGGCCTTCGCTATATGGCCTCACTGAACTCAGTACTTCACAACACAGGTAGCCTGTATTGAAGTGATTTTACGAGGTCTGATCATTGGATGGCAGCTCTGAGCCAGTGTTTTTATCTGACAGGGCAGAACTTGGGGGAAAAAAAAAAAGGTTTAGTGAAATCATTCACCAAAATAGCTATTTAAGAACTATTATTTCAGTCATTTTTAAACAGTCAATGCACTTGCAATATAGATGATCATGCTATAACAATTTGAAATAGAAGAGAGCAATTGCATCCAAGCTTCTGCAGCACTCTCCTCATACCTTCTAGTTTTTCTTGCAGGATATCAGTTTTAATAAAGATTTACTGTTCTTAGCCAATCTTTTTTTTTTTTCTTCTTTTCATTTAACCCTTTGACTTCTGCCTATGTCATGCTATCCTGAACAATTCCAACCTTTGGTATCTCCACTGCAAACGATTTTGAATGGCTCATTGAAGAAATGGTAACAACTGTAAGAACAGGAGATAGTTGCTGCAAGAACTCTTATCAGAGCCTTCACCCTGCTATTAAATTCAATCCTTTATGCTGTAAATCTTGCACTGAAATAAAACTTTAATTCAGAGCTACGTCTATCCTGAGGTAAGCCCAGTATTCCTAAAAGAATAGAGTACTTACTGCTGATCCTGCCTATAATGGGATAAAAGAGAAATCCAGCGCTGCTTGAAGTGCCTAGAGACCACAACAGAGAGGGAGCAAGTGAATTGACTTCTGTGGATTTCACTCTCGGGCACTGGGTTTGAAATACAATTGCGTCTTAAGTTTAAAGGTATTTAAAACACTTATCTATCAAGAGAGAATGGTGTTTTGAGGGTTAGGAATTACCTGTGGTGTTCCCCTTGGTAGTGGTAGAGCAAAGGAGTCATGGAGCAAGAAAGTAAAAAAAAAAAAACCAAACAAACCAAAACCCCAATTATATGTTCCTCAGGGTTCTCTTTGGGTTTGGTTTGGCACAGGCTCCTCTCTGAGGATCTGAAATGTTGAGGGACCAGTGTGGGACTGCTGGCAGAACAAAGGCTTTGTGGGCTGAAGCTGCCAAGAGCAGAGAGCCAGTATCAGAGGTGGGATCACTGCACTTGGAAGCAGTACGAGAAGTTTAAGACCAGCATCTCCTTACAGATGGACAATGGACTCTCTCAGCTCTAGGCAAAACAGGGCTACATGACCAAGAAGTTTTTAGGTTCTATTGCTGATTTTAGTAAACAGACCTAGTAGTGTTTATGCTGAGTTGCCATTTTATCACTTTTAATAAAACTTCTTTTGTTTTAAACCATTGGATTCATTGCTCTTGAGCAGGAAAACTGATATCCAAGCTTATGATGTGCCCAAGTAAAATCATTTTCTTTTCCTATAACCTGAGAGGCTTGAACTGAAATTGATTACCTATTTTTAGAAAAGAGCCCAAGCTAAATCTGGCTTCTTCCCCTGCCAATCACACCTATCAGGGGAATGCAAAGCAAGCCTATCTAAATGCAGGTACATAGGAATTATGGCCTCTCCCTTTTACCAAATACATTAATATAACTAAGAAAGGGATAGCGTTGCTTGAGATCTTTCACCCTGTTGGACTAGAAGCTGGAGAGGAAAGGGAGGATTTGTGGAAAGAAAATGGGCTTAGAATGGTGTCGTTTTTCAAATTTTTGTCTTGGTTATCTAAGACCTCTACAACTCCAGCAGGCTTTTCTGAATCTCAAAGCTGGCTACTTTCTTTTCCACAACAGCTTTCTTTAGTATTCTGAAGATCTGAATGACCTCAATATTCTGTGCATTGTCTTCCTTGCCACTGATGGATCTACCATCATGTGCAGGTTATCTGATCATTTCAATGGATTTCCAAAACTTATTTACTTGATGTGGTGGCTTGACCTTGGCTGGCCGCCAGATGCCCACCAAGCCGCTCTATCACTCCCCTCCTCAACTAGACAGGGGGAGGAAAATATGATGAAAGGCTCTTGGGTTAAGATAAGGACAGGGAGATCACTCAGCAATTACTGTCACCGGCAAAAAAGACTCAACTTGGGGAAATTAATTTAATTTATTGCCAATCAAATCAGAGTAGGATAATGAGATATTAAAACCAAATCTTAAAACACTCCCTTCTTCCCGGGCTCAACTTCACTCTCAATTTTTCTACCTCCTCCCTCTTAGCGGTGCAGGGGGACAGCCGGCCTCACCGTGGGCTGCACCAGGGGCTGGGGGGGAATCTCTGCTCCGGGCCTGCAGCACCTCCTCCTCCTGCTGCACTCACCGGGGGGCTGCAGGGCTGCTCCTACCACATATTCTCGCTCCTCTCTCTGGCTGCTGTTGCACAACAGTTTTTACCCTTTCTTAAGTATGTTATCACAGAGGTGCTACCAACATGGCTGATTGGCTCAGCTTTGGCCAGTGTCCTTCTTGGAGCTGGCTGGATCTGCTCTGTTGGACATGGGGAAAGTTTTTGGCATCTTCTCACAGAAGCCACCCCTGTAGCTTCACCGTTGCCAAAACCTCGCCACGCAAACCCAATACATTTGGGGATCTTTCTGACTCATCTGCACCTTCTTACTGGGTTTTAGGTTGGGGACAGGGTAGCAATCGCCCATAGTGGAGGAAAACTGTTACGGTGCTGCCAGGATTAAATAGGACTATGTAGTTCTCTGACACAGTTTCTCCGGGAAAAACAATACTCCTTTTCAAAAAATATGTAAGGACATTTTTGTGGGTTCTGAATGTCCATGGAGACCTAAAGGGTCTCCAAACACATCCAGGTGCAATTCAGGAGAGGTTGATTCTTGACCTGAAACTGGGACCATGACACCGGTTTTCCCAGGAGAAAACTCATGGCAAGAGCGGTCACCCTGGGGCTGGGGCTCCTGAGAGTCACAAGGTGACTCCCCAGCAGTGACAAGCGGTGGACGGGTGAGCTCGCTGGCTGATGGCAGGAACGGGCTCTCTGTGGTGATGTACTCCAAGGGGCACTGCTGGGGAGATGTGACACAGCCAAGAGCCTTTGGAGATTTCTGCTCTTCTGTCCCCACGTTCGTGCCTTTCCCACAGGCTGGTGGGGCCGGTGAGACTTCTTTCTCCTCGTCGAGCTGCTGCGTCATTTCCTTCTGATCTGGGAGCAGGGAGGGCTGTGGAGGACCTGCTTCTGGCTGTTCTTGCCTCTGTGGAGCCTGGGGACAGTCTTCCTTTGGGAGGGTCACATACTGAAGGGAACCTGATTTCTCACAGGCTCCCACTGGGTCCACTTCCAGGGTCTGATGCATATCAGGTTGGGAGGACGTCACTGGGCTGTACAAGTATGGACCATTGGAAGTAAAGCAAGTCTGGGAAGCAATACCTGCATGAGCAGCACTCTTGCATGGAAGCCTGGCAGACAGGCAGAGTGGACCAGCAGTCTGATTCAATGGGCAAACCAGTGTGGTTGATGAAAATGAGGTTTTATGTGGCACTCCAGAAGTCTGACAGGAGTTTTGCAGAGCCAGTGTGGTGTGGGAAAGCTGCACTGTCTTTGCCTCAGCTCCACGGAGCTCTGCTGGGCTGCTCTTGGTCATCCTGTTCAGGTGAAAAAAACACAGGACTTAGCTGTTATTGACAGCTCTCTAAGGTGATAACCGCATACAAACAGGAGATACTTTAAGGGGGTACACTGTCTTCCAAGAAGCTAGAAGGAACCTTTGGCCACATCTCTTATACCTTCCTCAGAAGATACAAGCCTCAGCCTTTTCTGTGCCAGAGCAAGAGATCAACTGTTTACTGCCAGCTCAAACTTTCCTCAGTGCCAAGATAAGCAAGCACAAATCAGCTTTTGAGAAAAGCTATGTTTTTGCAGTAAATAAAACAGAGCCGGGGACCATTCTTTGGCCCTCTGGTTAAAATCGCATAGACTGGCTGTGTCCACACTGTGTAGCCATGGTAGTCTTCTGGGTCTCCCACAGCATCTCTGCAGTCTAAAACACAGCTAAGGTTTTGTGTCTGTTTTTTCAGTTCAAAGTGCATGACATAATGTGACTGCTGTGTAACTGATGTATTCATAGTGTGAAACGTGTGTTGCATTGCCTGGGTGCAAGGCCTGCTAGAATACCATTGAAGGACACTGGACACAGCCTAAGCTGGTACAGTCGTGTCCAAGTTGCCTACTGGGAATAGTTGCTACCGTGTGCTATCTCCCAAACTGTGCCAGGATGCTATCTTGGAGAGCACTGGTTGGCACAGGCCAAGCCATGGCAGGGAGAGTGCTGACAACAAAGCACTGCAAGCATTTACAAGGCAGTGCTTGATACTACATCTTGGCCCTGATTTATTTAGCAGTATAGACTCAGGCAATGTGACTGCTAGCATCAGCATTTATGCAGCTCTCGAGCTTTCAGTGATACTTTGCAGTTAGTTCTTCAAAATAAAGGGCCCCTGTCTCTTACAAGCACTGAATGTGAACCTAGACAAAGGTGTCAAAGAAGTAACAAATATAATCCATCCTCCCTTCACATGACTTACAAAAATATATATTAAAAAGAGCTGATCCTCTTTCCTAAGAGGTAAATAATTATCACGAAACCCAAGAGTCAGTTCAATTTGTGTCAGCCTCCCCAACTCCTCAGCAACATAGGATAGTTTCCTGAACAGAGCACTATGGTCACCTCCTCACTCCATCTTTGAAGGTCTGACCAAATTTGAGGCTGTGTGGACACTTTGGAGCTATTTCTGATCAGGCACACACTGATGGTGACCACTGCAGATCTTCTTTGTTCACATTCCGCTTTCAAAGTCAGAGTTTGCTTCAAGAAGCAGAAAGTATGTCATTTCTAGAGGATGAAGAGGTAAGGGAATATGTATATTTTCATGAGAGGGAGGTTGTGTTCAGGTGGGCTACAAGGAATTCAGCCAACAAGATTTCCAACCTATTAGGTCAAGGCCTTTTATTCAAACTATTTCTGAAGGAAATGCAGAGGAGGAAAGGAAGCAGGTTTCTATCCTCAGACTTCCAGCCAGGGAAGTCAAGGTCTGCAGATGCAGCAATTCATTACAATTTCCATAGATGTTTGGAAGGTGTACACAGACTTAGGAGATATACAGATGAAAATGCTTTGTCCTTCGCACCGCAATGGGTGATATCCATGCACAGCCTCCTTTTACTCCATGGTTAGTAAGGAACCTTTCAGGAAAGCAGTAGGGAGTGGGCTGCTTACTTACCCATCCAGCACTTGAAGGCAGTTAATCTGCTCCACCTCCTCAGAAGTGTTCTGCCCATTGAAGCCCACCTGGCTGGCTGGCCGTCAGCTGATGGCTTCCTGAAGAGAGAAAATAAAGATTGTAGCACTTCTGAGAAAAGAGAGACCACATTAATGCCAGGAAGAGCCAGGAACCATGGGTACAAGAGCACTAGTAGTATATTTGTGATAGACACTTAAGACAAGAATGAGCTTCCAGGCATTCACATTGTATAATTAGTTTTACCAGTTAATCAACCTATCTTTTAGAAGTAATCTTTTCTAAGTAACTTTTGTCCTAACAACCTTGCTGTTCTCATTTTTAGGGCCATGCTGTTTCCCCACCTAAACACAGTAGAAACATTGCTACAGGCAATATTTAATTGATTGATGCAGGTTTAAAAAACTGCCAGTCTGAACGTATTTCTGGCACCTTCATACACCTTTGATTTGTTCTAACATCTTCTATCAGCTTTTCCCTCCTTTGTCCTTACTTCAATCTGCAGACCCTGATCCTTTTCACATTTCAACCTTCCTCCTCTATCCAGAACAAGCTGAGATCCGTTTCTCTTTGATTTTCACTAGCATTGCTGCTGTACTGCAAGGATGCA
>NW_009607619.1:82812-97069 GCF_000690535.1 Cariama cristata | reverse complement strand
GAAGAGAAGAGAAGAGAAGAGGAGGAGAAGGTAAAGGCAGAAACCCATCCAGTCCACTACCCTGATTTTTGATGGGAGCTATTTAGAGATGTTGAAGAAAATGGATGAAAAAAACACACATGAAGGATTTAGAGAAGCAAATTAGAGCATTGCAAGGTCTAAAAAAAGATCCACCTTGACCATGAGGCTTAACTCAGTTTTTTGTGTTTATTGCCACTAACTGACCTAACTATACAGTGAGGATGGTGAAGTGCATAAAGCTAACTTAGCTCCTCACAGGCTTTTGGGAAGAGCCCAGTGCTAAAACTGAAGATAAAATAGAGAGTAGGACAAACTTATCATGGATGTAGGCTGGAGAACGGTTAGATATGGAATAACAAAAAGGACTACCTAGTTTATTGATACTTGCGAACTATTGGTCATTTTCCTTAGCCTTAGTGTTATAGTCAGGATAGCAAGTAAAAAAAAATTAATAATTACTTTAAAATAGCCCTTAAATACCTGTAACATGCCAGTGTGAAGTTCAGATTTGTGGTATGCTTTGTTCCAAATGTTCCAGTGCTTTGTGTTCATTTCTTTCTGGCTTTGCTAAAACACCGGAGAGTAGGAACAATATTCTCGTACCTACTAAACTGGCTTCAAGATATCTTAACTAAATGCTTAAATATTTTACAGAATCCAGATCCATATTCAAGGAGTCTGTACTTGAAACTAGGACTGCTCATTTTTTCACTGTAGTGTGATTCACAGCTACAAACAATCTGCTCAATATAATGAACAGGAGTCCAAACTCACAAGAAGCAAATGGTACTTCTGCAGAAAAGTGTTTTTATTTTCACTGTTATATTAGAAAGATAAAAATAAGCAAATATTAGAATAAGGTGGCTAAAAATAAATTCTTTTTTATGCTTCAAATGTCTTTCTTTGAACTTTACCTTTAAAATGCAGCTCAAACAACATCATATATATAACTTGTTTTCAGCTACTGGAAGCAGAGTATTGTGTGTTCTGATAATTCTTTCTTTTTAATCATCTAAATTTCAAAATAATTCTGATATTCATGTGACATACTAGTTATGCTATTTATTTTATGCCTTGCACTATTCCAGAAATAGATTTCTATTTTCCTTTCTAAATGATACTGTAATCTACAGAGAAGGAAACAATCCCAGTTCTGTCCTTTTTTTCCTATAATATCCTAGTTCTGTCCTTTTTTTCCAATAATAATAATAATAATCAACAGGAGTAGCATTCTGTCTGCCTCTATAGCACAATTTATCATCTGGAGATCTCCAAATGTTTTTGGAAGCACATGATATTAACTGTGCTTTAGTGACTGAAGAAACAGCAGCACACAGTTAAGCAATTTTCCTGGTATCACACTGGAACACCACACTAGAACTAAGCACAGGACTGCATCTCCTCCTGTTTTATTCTCAGGTGGATAACTCTTCTGTAACCTCTTCACCATTTCCATCCTGCGTTAGCTGAATTTCCTGCACCCAGGTGCACTTGGTTAGATGTGTTTTAATGATGGATCCATCTCTTATTGTTACCATGATGACAGGAGAGAAGGAATCTTTTCTCTTTCAAATTGAACTTAATTTTGGGATGCATTTTGGCCACTGAGGGGAGGAGCTGCCTGAAACTCAGCGAAGAGACTCAATTGAACAAGAGGTCTTTTTTATTTCTGGTGGAGTTCCTGTGCTGTGCTCATCACTGCGGTTTCTCAGCACAATGCAGTGTCATAGACAACTTGCTTGCTGGAAGGCCAGTATTTGGGAGGCTGTAAATGATATATGGCAAGAGGTTCTGTCTCCTGTAGGTCATTAAAATGCTTACAATAATGAGGCCTGTACTAATGAAGGATACAGAACACCACACTGAATGTGCCACTCTATTCTCTATTTCTCTCACAGTATTGTGTGGCCCAAGCACAGAGGAGATGCTGCTGAGTTACTCCTGATGGATATCCTAACCTGCTGCACATTGAGTATTGAAACTTTAGAGGAAAAAAACCCAAACCAAATCAAACTAAAAATCCCCAACACTTCCATTTTAAAGGGATATTGTGAAAACTGTATCATGTTCATTGAGATAGCCCAATTTTCATAATATTAACCTGTACAGTTCATTCCTAAGAAAGCCTGAAGGCCTCACATGGAAGTCCAGTTACCCACTTTGGCAGTTTTCAAGTGTCATAAGATTAAGTTCTTGTCTCCACCTTCCCTAGAGTAGCTTGTTATTTAACTGATGGACCTCTTTAATTTGTACAAAACCTCCGCAGGAAGAAACTGTGTGTTAATATCACTGGAAAACAGGCCTGAAGAATTAGCTGTAGCACCAATGAAGCGAGGTTTTTTTCTTCTAATTCTTGGTGACCAGCCTAACAAATCCCTTATTATTCATTCATGGAAGTGTCACATTTAAAATGCAAATTCCTTACCATCCTCCTCCCCCATCTTAATGTGTCTCCTTTGAAGTATCCCTGGAGCTCTTGAAGGGCCATCTACAATAGGCTCACTGTGATCAGCCAGCTTGCAAAAGAGTGCCCTGCACTAGCTCAGGTGAATTCAGCTGAGTCCTGCTTAGCAGTCCCAGCTTGCAAAAGGCATCTGGACTTTATGGTAGAGGAAAGGAAAGGTAAAATAAAGGAGAGCAGGTATACTACTCTCAATGCAAACACACACATTTCTTTCTTTGTTTAGCTTTAGTACTACTATTAGAACTGATATTTTTACTAAAAAAGGGTTGCCCCTCCTGAAGCACATCATAGACCCATATCTGCAATCAGCAGAATCTGCCGTGTGGCAGTGAAGTCAATAACATAAATAGATCTCTGTTTTGCCTTGTGCATATTCTCCTGCTTTTGTCCCCTGGATTGGGTAGAGCAAAGCTCTCCTGTGGCATCCATTCTGGCAGACCGCGTCAAGGCTGAACTGCCATGTGGGGAATGGTCCATTGTCCTTGGTCCTTGCTACCACCCAGCCATAGTTATGAGTTCTAGGCAGGCCTAGCTGGTCCACACCAAAACTGTGCTAGGAATACCTGTACGAATTGAGAAAGCCTACTGTGTTCCACTGCAGTACCTGTGGTCCCAGGGGTCTTGGTCAATGTATTGGAGGAAAAGATTGTGTTTTCAGGTAGAGTCCAACTTAGTGAATGCATTGTCCATGATTCGAACATCTAGGAGCAACATAAATACTGATAATAATCACCATAATAGCATGGTAAATCATATTATCAGTAATGGCTAAATAGTTTAATAATCTTCATCAAATGACTGAGTACCTTATCCAGCAGCTAGACTTGCTGTCTCCTGTGTGCTAATGCAGCCAGTACTTAAAACTGAGAGCAATGTAATTTTGAGTTTAGACTGCAATACTTGAGTTAAAACCAAATTTTTATCAGTTTGATGTGATTTGTTAGGAGAACTCATGCCTGCTAACGAACCCCTGAAACTTATGGCCACAAAGTGATAGTTTAAAATTTATCAAAATTTATATAATAATAATGAGGTCCCTGTAAGAATAATCTCAAATACAGTGTTATTTCCCACTATGAGTGCAAGAAGATGTGGTATTCTTATTCAAATGCATTTTTCTAAACTGGTAAATCAAAACTCTGCATACGCTGCTGGAGATTCACAAGTCATGAATACATGTTGACTTTATGGGTTGGTGATGATCCATGTCCATAAACCAACCATCCTGTTGACTGTCACACAATTGTCTTCCACCTTGGTTTGAGACCCAACAGATGCATTCCACACAGCTTGTCATCCTCACACGGTTGTACACTTTGGCTGTCTTACTGCCCTTTTCCAATCTGGAACTCAAGTATTGCTTCTTTCCTACTTTTTATCCAAGGTCTGGATGTCCTTAAGGGAAATGTTGGCCCTTTCAGGGAAACTCAGTCCTTCTACTTATGAAATGAAAAAGCTATCTGGAAAGTAGCTTGGCAGAAAAGGGCCTGGGGGTCCTGGTGGCTAGCAAGTTAAACATGAACCAGCAATGGGACCTTGCCACAAAGGCGGCTAATTGTATCCTCAGCTGCGTTAGATAAAACGCTGCCAACAGGTCGAGGGAGGTGATCCTTCCCCTCTACTCAGCATGGTTAAGGCCACCCCTGGAAAGCTATGTCCAGTTCTGGGCTCCTCAGTACCAGAGACATGTACGTACTGGAAAGAGTCCAGCAAAGGGCCACATGGATCATTAAGGGTCTGGAGCGTCTCTCCTATGAGGAAAGGCTGAGAGAACTGGTACTGTTTATCGTGGAGAAGAGAAGGCTGAATGGGATATCTTATTAATGTATATAAATATCTGAAGGGAAGGAGCGAAGAAGATGGAGCCAGGCTGTTTTCAGTGTTGCCCAGTGACAGGACCAGAGGCAATGCATACAAATGGAAGCACAAGAGGCTCCTTCTGAACGTCAGGAAACACTTTTTTACTGTGAGAGTGACTGAACACTGGCACAGGTTGCCCAGGGAGGTGGTAGAATCTCCATCCTTGCAGATATTCAGAAGCCATCTGGACATGGTCCTGGGCAGCCAGCTGTAGGTGGCCTTGCTTGAGTAGTGGGATTGTGGACCATATGATGAAGATGACTTCATAGCATCATAGAATGGTTTGGGTAGGAAGGGACCTTTAATGGTCATCTAGTCCAACTGCCCTGTCATGGGCAGGGACATCCTTCACTTGATCAGGTTGCTCAAAGCCTCATCCAACCTGGCCTCTAGAGATCCCTTTCAACCTCAACCATTTCATGCTTCTGTGATTCCAAATATCAATAATTAGAGAGAGAAAACTGGACACAGGGTTGCCTAGAAAAGCCAATCATCCTGAAACAGCAGTGAGATCAAGTTTGCAGCTTCTCACAAATTTCATTAGCAAGTAGGTAGTGACTGATGTTTGCCAAATTTCCTTAGCTGTGTTTGACTTTTGTGCTTTGTATTTGGCTCCATGGATATCTGGGAGACCTACTCCTGTTTTAAATGTGATTTGTGATTTTATTAAATGGATTTTGGAGTTAATTGTGTTGGGATGGTTCTACCTGCCAACAGGAAACCAGGACAGCATTTTCAATGCCCTTCAACCCACATAATCTAAATAAATTCATGAATGCCCAAAAATGAGTCTACATTGTTCCTCTTGCCCAGCAACATGTGTTGGCTCCAAGAACTCAAATCTGCTGTAATCGTCTTTTCCTCTCCAGTAACTCCTTAGAAGTGAGTCGTCTCCTTCAGATAGCTCCACATCTTCCACCAATTCTAATTAGCTCAGATTTTGTTTCTTTTCATGAACTTTTTCATTTGGGATATTTTGTGCAGCTTGAAAGAGTAATTATTAATTTGAGAGTGAGGGAGTCACACCAGCAAAAATACTGGGAGGATGCACTCCTCAATTATATATCTGTTGAAGTCAGGAATGCTTTTAAATTCAGTCATTAATTTTTAGTACTCCAAGAAATGAATCTTTTAAACAGGTTTATCAAAGAAGTAGGAATTTAGGAATAGGAATAAAACTCTACAGGAATAAAATTTTGGTTTGGTAAAGGATGAGGACAGAGTCTTTTGTGTATTTCCAAAATGTCCAAATTTATTTTAATAAGAAATGGTGATAACTATGTAAATTTAAATACCTTTATAATCCTACTATATACTGTGTTGTTCTTCTTAAAAATGCATTTCCGTATATTTGTACTGTACTAGATGTTCCATTACTTACAACCTATCTTTACATAACTCTCTGTTGAAAAGGCATCAGAGGTGAAAAAAGAACATCTCTTCCATTACACTCTAAAATATAAGGTTGTTTTTACTGTATATTTAGTCCAGCTATATAGGAACAAAGCAAAGAGGGCTACACTGTTTCTATTAAGAGAGAATTCCTTGGTCCTACACAGCTAAGCATTTAGCATTTGTCTACATATATTATCTGGTCTTTTCTTTTGATCCTTACCATTCTGTCAGAGTGGTCAGCACAGGACTGCATTCTTTTGTGGAAGAAGCTATGGATTTTTGTCTTGGAACATTAAAGATCATTGTACCATGATTTTTTTTTTTTTCCTTTATGTTTGGCCAGGAAAACTCAGTACTATTTTTTTATTAAGAGCTTCATAGGTCTCTCTAGTATTATTGTGAAAAATGATATCAGTTTCTGACTTGCTTCAGAGTTAGTGAGATCTTAATGCTGTTTCTTGGAATGTAAGAGAATGGATTTTCACTTTGTTAATATCTTCCCTCTTACTTTCAGGATCTCAGACAACCATTTGCTTACATGGTTGTCATCTGCGTATTCTAAAATAGTAGCAACTGTGCAACGCATACATTCTATAGTGCCTTTTATCTCCCCTACCTTTACAAAATACATATCAATCTCTCCCTTTTCACAGAAAGTCAGAGGGTGCTACTGGAACGGAGAAACAACAGGTTTTTAACCTCTTTCAATCCCACTTTACTATTTAATTGTTAAAGGGGATTATTTAGAATAGAGAAAATAAAAATATTCCTCAATTAAAATTTGATCAGAACATCAAGATCAATGGTCATTTAGCATTTTTACTTGCCATTCCTACTCACAAGAACGGTTGCTTCTTCAGTGCTACAATGAGTTTAACATCACGTTGCAGTGAAATCCAAAGATAGCAAATCTTCATTGGAAAGAGAGAGGAAAATCACTCCTACAAAGTGAACTGACATTTCTGCATGTCAGTTGAAAATTTTGTTATTCGATACAGACCAATTCATGCCTAGTATATGACAATCCACCTATTCCTTCTGAATCACGTATCATTACTAATAGTACATCCTGTCATATGTACTCAGAAAAAATACATAGTATATTATATAGGAGGCAGAGTAGAATCCATCTTATTTTCTTCACAGTGATATGTACGAGAAATTAAGATTATTTTTGCTAATAAACTGCAAAGACACACAGAGAAATTATGCCACTCCTTCCATTGTCCAGTGACTCAACTGATTGGAGGGTAGCTGTGAGGCACTGATGTGGTGTGCTTATGAGGGCTTGATCAACTAACCCATTTCCAGTTGAGATGATACACGAACAATAATGGCATTGCAGAGGTGATGGTAGGATTTCCCCCTGGAATACAGCATGTACTTATGGTTAAGACAGATAAACTCAAGCTAGAAAGGTGGAGCAGAGGTAGAAACAGATTACTAAGAACATTAAGATAGGGGAGACCTTGTCTTACAAAAGGAGACTAATGATCTTCTTCTACCATGCAGCTGGAGCTCTAGAGGAACCCAAGTTAGCTCAGCTTGACCATGAACAGTGATATATTTCGTTCCCAGGCTGCAGCACTTGATCTGACTTAGAGATAATGTAGGTCATTCTTACGATGATTTTCCCACATGACTGCATCCTCTCTTTCAGCACTTCTATGTTCCTGTGTGCAAATAAATGTGACAAAACCCACAAAGCACTTGTGTTACTTCATTTTGCAAAAAGGAGTCTGAGAATGAATACTACTCTGTAAATCCATCAAGAAGATGGATTCCTTTCCGAGGGAGGTTCCAGCTGATAAGGAGCTGCAGATTCAGTTCCTATAGCTGTGAATAAATGAATGCATTGGCCCAAATGCAAGTTCTCCTTTGTATATAATTTTTCCTCCTTTCTCTTTCTTGTGCACGTTACAGACCATTAGACAGTCCATGAATTGGACTTTGTGTTCAAACAGACTCTGTAACACTTTTTTTTTTTTTTTTTTTTGGGCTGCTTTTCATTCCTGTTTCAAAAAAGCTGAATGAGACTAGCAAAGGGTTAAACCAGCTTGTAGTGGACAGTGAGACACACACAGACTGTGAAGGATTAAATCTCTAAATGTCAAAGGGAGAGAAAGGAAGAGTCTGCCTTGCAATCTTGACTAAGCATCCCATCATTGCTCGACATTAATGCTAGTGAAACAGAGATTAGAAAATCTGCTGTTGAGCTAAGTGGAGACTGCAGTGGGGAGATAAGTGAACCAGAATATCTGTTCAAGGTTCATTTGTTCAACTTCAGTCATTCAGAACCTTTCTGATGCAGAGACATGGGTCTGAATACAAAATTCACAGCTTGTTCAGCTCTGCCATCACTTTCCAGAGCATTTTCATGAGTGAAGATCTATTCACTGCCATGCAGAAGGTTTCAGAGGATGTTTTCTTAGGTTCAAGCATGCAGCTGGGTTTACACCATGGAGTTACTCAATGCTGCTTCAGATTAGACCTTATTTTTTTGTTCCTTGCTGTTGTTGGCCAGGAAGCCTTGAGGAGAGTAGATGGAAGAGTATTGTTTTTGATTCAAAATATGGTTGTCTTCTTCTGAAGGAATATTAACTGAATGTTCTCAGGAAACATGGTTGTTGCAGATTGAGTTGTCAAACTGTTAGTCATTAAGAGATCCCAGTGCATTTTCCCAGATATCAAATCTGAGGACAGATAATTACATTCTACTTATCTTTTTTTTTTTTCCATTCAGAGCTTTTTAAAATCTTCTTTTATCTTGTGTGATATGATTGAAGCCCCCGAATAACAGAAAATCTAGAGACAATTCAAATCTGGCCTGATAAATAGAAGAGTAAGCAGTGCACGTGCATAGAAAATATAAAAAATATCTGAGACAACTTCTTGTATGGGAAGAAGACTGAAGATAAAGTTAAAGGAGAACAAATACATTATCACACAGATAGTAAAATATTCTGCTTTTTTCCTTTAAATGTGGTCTCTATTCCACTGGGAAGGGGCTTGCGTTTTAACGATGAGCATAGTGACATTCTGTACAGAATGTGTCACTTGGATGACAGTGATGATTAATTGATAGCATTGGGTTTTAAAACACTTAGAAAAATACTTGAGGGCATGACGTATCAGCTTGTCTCCCATCTAGATCTGGTTTGGAAGTTGCTTTGCAGATGCTTTGTCATTGAAATGCTGTCTGCACAGAATCAAATCATTTCATTTGAGAGAGTAAGATAAGGGACAATTTGATTTAATTTGGTTTTTTTTTTTTTTTTTAGTATCATCCTAGGTCCTGGTGGTTTTGTGTTTTCCAGTATGAGAATGTGGGCATTGTTGGGTTAGTACCTTCAAAATACTCATTTCAAGGGTGGTAGCAGGCTAGGAGAAAATGTTTAGGGGTTGATGTAAAAGTGAAACAGCAATCAACCATTAAGAAACCAAAACCCTTGTGTTTCAAGGATGATTTTAAAAAAACCAAAAATGTTTCTAGGCCTTGGGAAATGCAATTTGCTAATAGACTGTAGTATAACGATTAAGGGGAAGTGATTGTAATTGTAAATTACCATGTGCCACGTGGAAAGCACTAATACACTTAAAATACAATAGCGCATACATCTATGACTAGTAATGAAGGTGATAATCACCTTATATTCACAAAGGAAATGATGTAATAAATCCTCTATAATGCAGTTTACAGGTTACCTTGGCAAGGGCACTTGAATCGACAAGCAAAGAACAGGCAGTCCAATAGCTGCAGTATATATTATAATTAGGAGCATAAAATTCTAATGAAATGTTGTCCTAAGTAATATTGATTCCAATTTGGTGGGGTAAGAGTACAATGATGTAATGGCATTCAGCTAGGTTGGTTCACTACAGAATTAGATAAACATCCATACTATCCTTGATGAGGCCCTTTCAGCAAGACTTCTACCTCTCCCTTTAGTGAAAATTACTACTTTCTGACTCCAAAAAAAAGGAAAGAGTAGAAAAAGGATCCTGCAAACACTCGTTTGCAGCAGAAGCAATTTTTCAGCTTTAATTAGCATAAATTTAATATCCTATGCAAAAAGATGGGGTTGCAGAGTGTACAAGATGAACAAACCTTCTCCAAAGTGTTCTTAATTTCACATCTCACTTAGTATGGGGGGCTGGAGGTGTTTGGAAAGAGAGTTTCATCATAAGCTAGCCCTGTAAGGTAAGGAAGCAATACACATGGTGTGTGAAATTGTGGAAGAGAATTAACGGCAGCTTTTCAGGATCAGGATGGAACTCTGGCTAAAAAAGACCAAGACAGACTGCATTTATAACTCTACAACAGTGATGGGAGATTTACAGAGGTGCCAACAGAAGCAGCATAATATCAAATATAGCCTTACTTGTATTAGTGCCCTAATAAAAGTTGAAAAAATAATAATGAGGAAAATAACAAAGAAAGACTGAAGCAGTTATGTCTTCTCTTCCTCAAGAAGCAAAGACTCTTCACAGTATTCTAATACTTAAAGGGCAGCTATGAAGAGGACGGAGGCTCTCTCTTCACGAGGAGCTACATGGAGAAGACAAGGGGCAAGGGGTACAAGTTGTACCAGGCGAGAAATCATCTTGATATAAGAAAGAATTTATTTACAGTGAGAACAGTCGATCACTGGAACAATCTCCCCAGGGATGTGGTAGAGTCCCCATCACTAGAAGTTTTCAAGCTGCAATTGGACAAAGTGCTAGATGATCTCATCTAGGATCCCTTTCCCTGAAAAGGTCGGACTAGATGATCTTTAGAGGTTCCTTCCAAGCTGGGCTATTCTATGATTCTGTAATTCTAACGACACATGATTTCTAGTTCTTGATTTAGATCTATACCAAGAATATTAATTTTGAGGCATTATAACTACTCGGCTTCAGACTTCCAAATAATTTCATATAAATTACTTTCATACCAGCTTTGTCTGAATATTGTTGATCTCAAGGTAAAAATCATACGATTCTCATGTTTTCAAACAATAACTGAACACAATTGCAAATACAACAAATTTGAAAGATTGATCATATACTTTTCCATTTCCACAACAGTCCCATGGATCTAGTGATTATTAAAAAAAAAAAAAAGAGCTGAAGGTGCAGGTAATTATCATTTGTTTGTTATCAAATAAAGTTCAAAAGTCCTATTCAAGTTTGTAGTTATTCTTAAACGTACCTTACACAAATAACTTGTTCATGCTAGGGCAAGAAGGAAAAGCCTCTTCAGAAAACCTGAGTCCAATTCCTTGAAAGTTGATGGTTGCCTCTGAAAATGATGATTACCTTTACTTTTAATCAAACAAAATTTCATAGACAAAATTTCATACACTGGGAAACATCAAGACACATTCATGTCTTTGTAGCTAAGCACAGAAAACAGACACCCAAATTTTGAATAACCATGGAGATAACAATATATGTTTTTTGTACCCTTTATTTATAGTACTATACCTTCAGCAGTAAATAGCAGGCCTGTACTCATGAAAATTCAAATTAAAATGTTTTGGAAGTGAAAGCGGGTGTTGTTAGGGATGGAGGAGTGCAGATCTTACTTCTCAGTGACTTCCTTTTTAAAGGATGAGTCCTACATTGATTATCATGCTGCCCTGATGAAATTCTTGTTATTTTATCATTTATAGCACTGAGGCAGTGGGAATATCTCACTGACCCCATCAGTCCCCATAACTCTGTTAGACTTCAGAAAAGGCTCCTGCACAGCAAACAAATAAACTCAGCTTGATGTTATAAAGAACATCAGATGTTTTAAGGCAAGATTTGGATGAGCAAAACAATGTATTTTTCAGATAGCTGAGACTGGGTGCAAGTGTAAGCAGAATGGCCTACAGAACTGGAGATCATATCCTTGGAGCTTTACTGAAAATGCATCCTTGCCTATTTATCTGGTTTTATTTCAACACAAGTGTGCAATTCCATATGCTATTCGTTATCTGGGGTTTTGTCATATCCTCTGCATTGCTCTTATTCTGTCTCTCTGTGTTCTCCTTTTGTGAGTCTTTCTCAGCCTGGCTGGCATAATTTCAGTGTTACAAACTTTAAATGACAATCCAGCAGAATAATGTCTCAAAGGGATACTCAGCAGTGCTGGATAACTGAAGCACAGTGAAAAGGGTCTTTTAAGAAACTGAGCAGAGGGTCAGATCCAGACAACCAGAGCCCAAAATACACAGGCAAGAACAAGAGGTCAGCACAGGGTATTTTGATTCCCATAGTGCCCTGCACCAAAGAAATGCTTTCAGACTGATGTTAAAGAAGTTGTCACAGTGTAAGAGAGAAGATTGATAACTAATAATGAGAAAAACATCAGAAACAAAAGACGTCAGAAACAAGGTGATTAATTTTCATGATGAGGGAAGTTATGAGCAGGAGCCTTTGCTTGCTGTGTATAATACTCTTGCAGGGGGTGAGGTAATGATGTGGTAAAATTATTACTGAACGAGAATTATTCAGATTATTTAGAACTAAAGAGCCTTTAAAGAATCTCAATGTCTACACAAAAAAAAAAAAAAATTCTCTGTTCAGAAAAATAAATCTAGGTGCATAAGACAAAATATGGAAACCATGTGTACTCATTGTCAGAATTTGTATTAGCTATTCCTGCTTAGGAAAGGGATTGTACAGTCATAACCTGAAAACGCCAGCTCAGTGCTCAGTGGCAGGCAAAAGGGCAAATATAATGATAGGAACTATTAGAAAACAACTTGAGAACAAACCAGAAAACATCATTAAGCTAGCCTGTAAATTCACAGTATACATTCATACAGAAAGCTGTGTGCCAGTCTAATTGCTCTGCCTCTAAAAGTTATAGCAACATGAAACAAAATATAAAGAAAGGCAATGATGCTGATCACAGATACAGAATGATTCCCATGCAAAACCTTTTGATAATGAAGCTGCTTACTCAGATTCAGGCCTGGGCACAGCTGCTCTCCATACTCACCACCTGGTCTACAACATGTACATGTGTTATGCAGAGACAGCCAGGAAAATGAGAAAGTGGTTTGAACGCTATAGCATGTGTTTGAGTGAAATAACAGGAGTCTGAAGCAGAATTAACTGCAGGATTAGTTGGTTTCTTGATTCCTTTTATTGCTGCACATTTTTTATCCTTCTTCAAGTGAAGCAGAAAGGGACAAAATAGAAATGTCCTTCTTAGTTCAGGAAAACTGCCAGTACTCAGATCCTTCCTGGGAAAAATGCCAGCACACCACTCATGCATTATCTTTCTCAGTTTAAGCACACTCTTTAGGAATTGGGAGAAGAGTGCAAACCAATGAATGCCCAGTACAGGATAGCACACTGTGCATCTTCTTTATGCATTGGAAGAAAAAAAAAAAACACCAAAACCCATAAATTCCTGGAGTTTGCTAAGTGGTATAGGGGAACTCTTATTTCTCTAGGATTATGGTTTTTGCAAGTACTCTCTTCACATAACTTTGTAGCTCTCCATCATTGGTTATTACTGCTGTGCTACTTACAAAGCTAGCTTAAATTCAGAAATACCGCAGATAGGAACAGAGGCAGTGGAAATATGGAAGGGTATTACAGCCGAAAAGGCTTTGGGATTCCAGAGGGGTCATGCAGTCTTTTTCTTTCTCAGTCTGCAATTGATGCATTTGCCTAGATGCTGTTTGGCATACGCTGGTAGTCTCAAGATGACACCTGAGTCCCAGTTATTTTGGCAGATGCATAAACGTGAACTTGTCTACCCATGTGGATTTCTGCTGAGTTTTAGGGCTTATTTGGGTAAGAGATCTGCACATTTTTCAGCAGGAAGATAATTGTGTTAACAGAGAAAGAAGAGACCTTCAAAGGTCCAAAGCAGGTATAAAATGCTAATACCTCATTGGCTTTCAGTAAGAAGGAGGCTGTGCTTTTGTACCTTTGAAACTCTTCCTCCAAACACCTAATGCCACCATCATAGTTACCACCAGCTGATCAGCACTTTGCTAGCCTTTTGGCAACAGTTAGGGTTTGGAACATCTATGTGGACAAGATGAGCATCTCACCTCTATCTGATGTCATTCACATCTAAGCTACCCATAGAATCAGAGAATCATCATGGTTGGAAGAGACCTCAAAGATCATCAAGTCCAACCATATACCTGATGCCACCATGCCCGCTAAACCCACTAAACGCGATCTCAAAGCCCCACATATAAACGTTTTTTTAACACCTCCAGGTATGGTGAGTCCACCACCTCCCTGGGGAGCCCATTCCAATGCTTAACGATTCTAACAGTGAAGAAGTTCTTTCTAATGTCCAGCCTGAACCTACCATGGCGCAACTTGAGACCCTTTCTTCTTGTCCTATCGCTAGTTACCGGGGAGAAGAGACCAACCCCCACCTCTCTACAACCTCCTTTCAGGTAGTTGTAGAGGGTGATAAGGTCTCCCCTCAGTCTCCTTTTCTCCAGACTAAACACCCTCAGCTCCCTCAGCCACTCCCCATCAGACTTGTGCTCCAGGCCCTTCACCACC
>NW_009607619.1:60374-82496 GCF_000690535.1 Cariama cristata | reverse complement strand
CGGCACTTGGTCTTGTTGAATCTCATACAGTTGGCCTCGGCCCATCGATCCAGCCTGTCCAGATCCCTCTGTAGAGCCTTCCTGTCCTCCAGCAGATCAACACTCCCACCCAGCTTGGTGTCATCTGCAAACTTACTGAGGGTGCACTCGATCCCCTCGTCCAGATCATCAATGCAGATGTTAAACAGAACTGGCCCCAACACTGAGCCCTGAGGAACACCACTGGTGACCAGCCACCAACTGGGTTTAATTCCATTCACTATCACTCTCTGGGCACGGCTGGCCAGCCAGTTTTTCACCCAGAGAAGGGTATTCCTGTCCAGGCCATGAACTGCCAGCTTCTCCAGGAGAATGCCATGGGGGACAGTGTCAAAGGCCTTGCTGAAGTCCAGGTAGACCACATCTACAGCCTTTCCCTCATCCACCAAGCAAGTCACCTGGTCATAGAAGGAGATCAGGTTGGTCAAGCAGGACTTGCCTTTCATGAACCCATGCTGGCTAGTCGTGATGCCTTGATTGTCCTTCACATGCCTTGTGATCTCACTCAGGATGATCTGCTCCATCACCTTCCCCAGTACCGAGGTCAGGCTGACAGGTCTGTAGTTCCCCGGACCCTCCTTCCGGCCCTTCTTGTAGATGGGCGTCATTGCTAAAAGATGGTTTCATTGCTATTGCCTATCCTAGATTAACTCATATGTAAAGAAGAAGGAAAAAAAAAACAACAAAAAAACCCACTAGTGTCTGGAAATTAAAAACAAGATATCTAACATTTTGGGTTCATCTGAAAGAGGACAACATGCAGTGTTTAACCTGCCATGAAATGTTCCGGGAATATTGAAGCTTTCAAGCACTTAGGAATCATGTTGCTCTCCAGCCCCAGTCCTTCACCTGGAACTGCTGCTGCTGTGTATTTAGTGGAGCCAGCTGTGAGAGATGCTCTGTTTAAAGACCTAAGGTTTAGAGGAGGGACACTTTGGAAAAGACGTTAATGAGGACTTCCCGGAAATACATTAGTTTTAGGCCACCGTAGCTTTTTGCAGTATTACAGCATGGATCAGATGTCACTCAGAATGAGATCTGCATGATCAGGCCTCCAGGCCAGGTTGTGTGACCATGGAAATAAAAGGCAAAACTCACAATGATTTCACTAGGGAAGGGAAGATTGAGTTATGAAAATAGTACACTAATGTCTAAAGCAGGATGCTGTAGAGAAAAGGTGTCAGCTTTTTTAATTATGTAGTGAAGATAGTTCGTAGGACAGCTGGAGTAGCATGGGAGGTGTCAAGAGGAGTTCTTTAGCAAATACTTATTTAAATTATTCCCGATAATGTTGGAACTGGCATGTCAAACTACAGATTTACACTCATCCACAGGAAAAAAATACACCTATCTGCAGCAATTCCAGTGACTGCAGAAAAAAGTAATAGAGATTGTAGCTAAAAAATGTTGTGGTGCAGTGAATTTAAAACTGGGGATCATTCACAGGTCAATTTGGAGGACTGATCCCAAGAAAATACCTACTACTATTACTGGAATTGTATCGTCTTTTTGAACTTCAGTGTATATCGGATAATCGTGTTCGTATCTGGTCTGGTTTTAAATGGCTGAAACTGTGGTGGGTTTTTAGCACCTGTAGGACTTTGTGGTGATGAAAGTTAAAAAGAAAAGTAGTTTACTCAAGCTCACTAGAAAATGTTTTTCCTGGTATGGAATCCTATTGATCCCATTGTTTAATAATCTTTTATTTTTATAAATTCTTATTCCAAACTTTATGCAAATTCTGGGTACTTTGAGTGTCAAATAGATCTAAGCAAGCAAACAGAATAAAGTAAGATCAAGCCAAAACAAAGTTTTTTAAAAAAGCAATTAGAAGACTACAAAATAAATGTAAGAATTGAAGTCAAGCTAAATTCTTCAGTTTAATTTTCATTTCTTTAATTTCTTAACTTTGAAATTTTAAATGGAAATAAAATTGGTTAACTTTCTAGTTCCCTCTATTTGCTTTTGAAAACATCAAAGCATAGATATTTATCCTCCTGCTTCTTTTAATTTTATTTTTTATTTTTGGTAAAACCCTAGTACCTTTTTTGCTGTTGTTAACAGATCTTGATTTTTTTTTCATCCACAAGCTCAGAAGAAAAATACCTTTCAAGTCCAGTGATAACCTCTAGGTATGCCTTCTTTGTTATATACGTCCTTCAAATACTAAGACATAGGCATTTTCTCTTGAAACATTTTATACTTCTCCAGCCAGGTAACACAAGGGGAAGGATGAGAAAAAAATAAAACTATGTAAATTGTAAAATTTAATATACTAGAATTTCATGTTTAATGACTAAAAATCCAGATAGATTAATGTGAGAGCTTCAAGGAAGAATGGCAGAGAAAAAGCGTTGCTATCTAGAAAAACCAAAGCCATGGCAATATAGATGATATATAGTGAAGTCCACCGGCCAAACAACTTTGATACATCCTACAATGTGTTTTTCTTGTCACTCCTGTCTGCAGACACTAAGATGAAATTTTGACATCTTAACTCTCATTGTGTATCTCTTTATTTAAAAGTGCATTCCTTTACCAGAATAGATTATTCAGCTCTTCCCTCTTCTTCGGTGCCTTAGAAGAAGACAAAGCATGAGGGGATCTAGACTGGGATATCAGAAGGACAGCTGTAATGAAAGGCATAACTACAAGGTTAGTTAAGACTGTAAATTCCCATGCTAAATAAATTTAAGCATTGCTTTCTAAGACACATCTAGGAACTTTCTCAGGCTTAATCAGAAGGGAAGACAGAACAAGAAGAATCAAAAGTTATTTATGTCTTTAATAATTTGGCAAACCCATCTTTAAGTTTGTGCCCACAAAAAGCCCCGTGCTTTGGTGTGTAGATTCAGTGTTGATTTTAATGAGGAGCTGTGGTAAGATTCTAAGCCCAGCACATGGGAGCAATAGGGAAGAGCCTCCTGATGCCTTTCTTTGCAGCACCATGTCCCAAGGGATCAGCTGTACTGCATCCACATTTGTGCAGCCACCATGACTGCCACTATCGACAGCCTGCCAAAAGGAGTACCCTGAAACTGGCCCTGTGCACAGTGGGAACACCTAAGGTGACCCCAGTCTCCTTGCCACTGAGACAGAGTAGAGTTAGGAGAAATGCTACGTGGAGAGGAGGGAAAAGTGAAGAACAGGGAGGAAGTACATTTTCCAAGGTTGATTGGAAAATACTGCTCCACATCCCGGTTCAATGTATGAATGGTGGGTCTTTCAAGAGGACTTATTTCACATCCTCATTCACATCCTCCCCGTTTAACATCCTGAATTTGAACCACTAAAGTAGACAGTTAAAAATGCCTGTGCACTTATTTCGTCTGCGAGGCAGAAATGTTATCAAAGCTCAACAAACTCATGAGGTGATTAAGTGTCTCACCTAAGGTCATACAAGACTCCATGCTGCCTCTCAAAGTCGGGTATTAAAACCTTTGAGACACAGAAAAGATTTAGCGTTTGGCATCTCTCCAGGTGATGTTAGCAGCACGGCCTGTGTCATTGGTAGTTTTAACCATCAAGGCCCCCCAGGAATGGAGATGAGACCATTGACTTGCTTCGGAGAGGCTGCAAAGTCACTGCCACCAAATTGGACTTTCCAGAGTTGAGAAGGTGATATTGCTTTCATCTAAATCTCTGCAGAGAGGCTTCTGTTGAGCATCTTTAGAAGAAGTGCAGCTACATTTCTGCTCACTTGCCTACCTGGCAGGAGGCAGATAAAAGAACCTTCTCTTTGTATGAAAACACATTAGAAGGCTATTGTTAGCCAGTGGGCTTTCCTGTCTGTGGCAGGATCTCAGCTGCTGTGCTCCCAAACTCTGCTATAATGGATTAACTTTCACTTGTATTTTCTCATGCAGTTCATCCTGGCATGGGTTGTTCTTTTTGCTAGAGCTGTAATGGATGAGGTAGTCTGAGAATAGAGCATGTGTGGTCCTGTCCCCGCTGACTTGCTACTTAGCAGCCCTCCCTTGAAGATGCTGGTAGGTCCATATCCTACAGAGTGAGGGAGGCATATGAGCATGTCAGTGTGTCCGGTTATTTTGTTCAAAAAGGTATGTTAGCATATTAGAACAAAACAAAACAAGACAAAACAACCTTTGTGGTATTTCTTGGAATGGTGAGATATCTTAGATACTGGTTGAGTGTACCCTGGGAAGTGACTTTATTAAGTGGCATTGTGCAGTTCTTTGTCTCTGGCTTTACAAAGATATTTTTCCAGAAGGTCACAAAATACTGTGTTTGGTTTTTTGTTTTTCTTTGCTTTTTGGGTTTTTTTTCCCCTGATGTCAGCCAAGACACACAACTGGTACATCTCACATGGGATTGGCCCTTATCTAAGCCTTGCAATTAGAGCCTGCATTGTGGAGGCATCCTCCTAGTGCTGGCCCTGCGTAACAATGGTGGTACCACCAGCATTTGTGGTACTTCTGTGGGCTCTGTTGTTGCCTTGTGCAGTGAAGAGAAAAGGTATTCTGAGGCAGAGAACCAAATGGCATAGAAAATACACATTGTAGATCCCTTATACCTTATAATTTATTTTCTGGGATTTCTTCTTAGGCTCTTGCCATAGGAGGAAATATACCTGGCCAGGAAATATCCTTGGACGTTCAAGATAAGTGGCATAGCATGGCTTGTGTCCATGCAGCTAAACTCATTTTCTCTCCCCAAAACAAGGTGGCCTCGTGAATGCTGTCTGTTTGTAACAGTCCTGAATCTTGCACAGTCAAGTGGCTTGAGTCAGTGCTGTGAGTGCAGCTCAGCCCTCTTTTAAGGGTGGCTGAGAATCTTCTGTGTCGTTTCAGTGTGACTCCAAATTGTTACCTAAGGAAGGTTATTGTGACTGACCGGAAAGCTTAGACCAGAAAGACTCAGCCCAAGAGAATGTGAGAGCCATGCCGTACTCCCAACCAACCTTCTGCTCTAATTTATGTGATGTAGGTCTTACTGTTTTCTGTGTGGGTGGAGCACCACTTTTTTTCTATTCTTCTTTCCTCTTTCTGCTGCATTATGGAAATTGCGAAACCTGTCAGGCTCCATAACCATCTCCTTTATGACTCCATCTCTGCCACAGCTTCTTTGTCTGCACCTAGAGACTTTTCCTGTCTGAAGATACTCTGCAGCCTACAACAAAAAAGGGTGTCTGTTACAACCAGCCTTGTCAGTATGAGCATAGATGTAAAAATCCCCTCTGGATCTCAATCAGAAACATTATAAGCAGCTACTCTTTACAATGCTCCTTTTGCCCATGCTGAGCAGCACCAGGGAGGCAGAAGTCAGAGCAGTGACAGCAAAGCATCAGGCCAATGAGTCCTACATTAAGCAATTAGATTAAATTAAATATGAATAGTGATATTGAAAAACATAGGGAACCTTCTGCGTAACTCAAATGAAACTTGCCACGGATGTGAAAGATATCTCAGCTTCTCCACAGAAATAGACAAATTGGTTTATTTTTAAAGCAACCTTGACAAAATTAATATATTGTAATTGCTATCCTCCAATGGCAACTGATTCCACCAACATGAAGCATAAGAACCCCCTAAAGGCACATCCTTTCTTGTTATATCTAACACACTAGGAGAAACAATGAGCCTTCAGCAGTAGTCTGCAAAACAGGATGAGCCTCATAAAGGAAGAACAGCCAGCTGTGTAGTTAGGTCTAATCCTTTCCCAAATTGGAATCTAACCAGAGAGGAGCTCTTTGGTATTTGGATGTAAATAGGTTGTTCCCAAAAATGTGGGACATGATATAAAACACCTAAATAAAAGAAAAGATAACTGTCATGTCTGAATGAAGCATTTTGCATTCACAGTTTGGCTTTCAATGTCATCTGGTGGTACTTTAAAATGAAATAATAGTTGATGTGAAAGTTATCACTTTTCCACACGTATGTAACTTATATTTTGTCTGTTAAGAAAAAATAATCACGTGATTCAGTAATAATGCAGGGTTGTGTTTTATATGAAGTGAGTATAATCTATATATGCAAAGATATAGAACTTTAAGAGAACTACACAGTTAAAAAAATAAACTATTTAATGGTTAGCAAACATCAAAATTAATATTGCTTATGTAACTTATTTCACTTCTTTTGTGTATGTATTTTGGTATAATATAAACTTCAGTGATCTAATCCACATGACATTATACACAGGATGGTGAAAGGCCAGTAAACAATCACTTGTCATTCTCATCTTCACCAACATGTGGTCACAGGTCTTATTTACTGCACCCCAGTCAAATCCTGTTCTGAATGTGAAGTTGATCACTTCATTGTGAGCTTCCATGTCTCACTTAACCATAGCATATCTGAATTTATCTCCCGAACTTTCCTTTTATGTAGGAAGACATTTTGCTTGGATTTTATGAATGAGGTCCTGAAGCACAGAGATGTTATTGTCAGAAGTGATTGTTGGCATTTGCACACCAAATTATGCATGCTTATGGCTTGTTTTTTTCAGAGAGCTGAGCTAGATGATAGTCTGTATGTTCAGAAAAGATATTAGTAGCAGACATGCATATCCAGAAGCTTTGGAGAAACCCAAAGGTTTGAATGGTTGTTTGCTCTGTGAATGGAAGGCAAGGGAATCATGGAAGAGGCATTCCCTTTGCCTATGTTTCCTGTGAGATTGTGGGATGAATACAGGAGCAACTGGACGGATCACGCTTCATGCATGTGACATTTCTAAAGAATTTTAAATTCCCAAAGAATTCAGAAGTGTACATCCTTATGCTTACAGTGAGCATAGGCAGATAGAGCCTTGCATCTTGGCCAAATGTATTTTCCAAATGAATGACAAAAGCCGCATTCTTGATGCCACTGCCAGTATCAGTTCCCTATTTGAAAAATGGTTACATTAGAATTTCTCAGCAAAGCATGTAAAGAGTATTTTAGTATTGGGGGAAAAAAAAAAAAAAAAGTAAAGTTTCATCAGTTTACTGAGTTTGCATCTCAATAATGATGTGATCTACGGTAATCAACAAGAAAAGAATGACCTCTTGGAAAGGGAGGTAAAGATATATATGATCAAGCATTTCTGGCAGCTAGTAATTCTGGGTAAGATCATTTAAATGGTTATGTGCCCCCTTATGGCATCATCAATGAGGCTGTTAAAGCTAAGGTTATTTAAAGCAACAGATACACTAGCACGTTACAAATTTGGGAGAAGAAGAAGAGAAGGAAAAAAAAATACTGTCAGCAAAATAGAGAGAAAAAGAAGGCAAAAAAAGTCAAGATTTTGACAAAGCCAATTCATTTCTCCTGCTGTTCAGAGATAATCAGTGATCAAACATCTATGATAAACTGTGTGACAATGGAGATAAATACTTGGGGAGCAGAAACTCAAGCTTGAAATAAATGTAGGCAACTCAAGCATAAAAGATGGGAACCCTGTACTGTTTAATTATAGAATAAATGCATGCAAAACAAACGGTACCAAAATACACGGGTCACTGTCTTCAACAGCTGTTGTAATAGAATTTTGAGCTTTATATTATCCATTTCTGTGATAAAACCCGAACTGTATCATCTGCTTGCTATGCAGCTCCTTGTGAGTCATTTGAACTTGTCATGGCTTAATTCACTGTCTTCAAAATGCCTATAAGGACTCTTAAACTATCTGTTACATTAGCCACCCAAAACTCAAAACACGGCAAAATTCCTCTGGGATGAAACCCTGAATATGTCATTCCTTAACTCAAGCAAAGTCTTTATTAACAACTCATTGTACCTGGAATTATACATTGATTACGGGAGCAGGAGTGTGGAGGAGACCTTCTGGCCTCTATGGAAACAGAGGCTGTCATTTCTGCATTTAAGAAATTTGCCTCTTCTTTGCAAACTCCTTTGTGTAAATAACAGAATTTGTAGCTTTTCCATACACTGTGACTCCCACTCTTGGTTGAGCACCATTTCAGAGCAGAAAAAGTTACGTAATATCTGATTCGTTCCGACTCGCATAAAATCATATGAGAGCAACATATAAGGGTAAATGATAAAAAAAAAAAAATCCTTTTAAATAAGAATGCGTACAAACTTCACAAGACATGAAGGTGAAAAATTGTCTATAAGGCCATCATGCTGCCACAGTACCATCACTCCACGGGATGCTGCAGAGAGAGGCTCCTGTCCAACTGAGGTGCTACTGTGAAGTGATTTGTCTAGTTTTGTTAGAAATGTATCTTGCAGTAGGTTTTTCATCTCTCCCCTTCTAGAACATTATCGATTTACATGTCAGCTTTTATTCTTATTCTTCAGCCTATAACCTCCTTGGATCGAGTTAGACTGGAAACACAGGACGAAAGCATCACTGAGCTGTGATGCACATATTCAGAATAAAGTGCAGGTTACTCTAAATAGAAGATGAAAATACTTCCTCCCCGACCCTGACCAAATTATCATTTCATACTAATCTTTAATTTGCAAAGTTGGGTTTTAAAACTATTAACACTGAAGGTGTGATATCCTTTCAATTTTCTCTTGAATGTTTTTTAATTAAGGTGGATAACATTATTATCCACACCTCTAGCCAACTGCTCTGCTAAGACCTGAATGGCATTACAAAGCAGTGAGTTTCATAGTCCAGATATAAGTATACAGTGTGGGATTCATCAGTCATTTTAAATACAGCTTTTCAGTATAATAAAATTTATTCTTACTCTGTATTTCTATATAATTCTGAATTAATTCTGAGTTATAAATTAACCTTGGTAAAATGTGATTATTTTACATGCTTTTAACTACATTACTGTGTCATTGAATTTGCATGATAAACCTCCCAATCTTTTTCTCTTGTTTGGGATAGTATTTTCCTCTTACCAGTCATTCCATTGCCACATGTCTTTATAACTCATTCTGGTTTGTGCTCTAAATGGTCGACCTGCCACCTCTAATTTTACATTTGCCTGTTGTTGCAAATTATTATCACATTCCAAAATCACTTGGAAAAATTAAAAACATTACTCTTATCATTTTTTCCATGAGTCAGTTCCTCAGTCTTGCTTTGGCATTTGTTGTCCTTGTTTTGACATTTGTGCACCTACTTTGGCATAAAGAGGAAAAGTGATCTGAACTTTAAAAGAGAACATGTATCAGTTGGGCTAGATGATCATTGTAGATCCCTTCCTACTGAACTATTCTATTCTGTTCTATTCTATTCGATTCTATTCTGTTCTATTCTATTCTATCTTTCATTATATCATATCTTACTAAGTAAAATTACTCTCTCAGTCTTGGACTGGCCTCACAAATAAATGTTGTTTTGAGGTTTTTACGGATGTTGAGTTGTAAAGCAGTCATGGAATGGCTAATTTGCTTTCTTAATTCTAAACAAATGAAAGGCATTTCTCTTACTTATACTTACCTGTGTAGTTCAGCTTCATCAACAGTAACGAATGGCACAGTTACTTCCTTTCGTCTTAACCTTTTGTCATGCTCCAATGCCTCAAGTGGTTAGGATCACAACTTCAGCCGATTTGTAATGCTGCAGAGTAATTTGTGGCCATTTGTCTTTTCTGGACAGCTTTTCAACTGTGTAAAGTAAAGTATTCAAAAGCAATTCTGCAGCCTTCATATCTTTGGGAAGTTTGCATAGGTCTGTACTTACTCCTTTAGGTGCCAAAGTACCTTTGAAAACTTTATGCTAGCAGGACTCCTACTGAAATTGATGTGTTGGCTGGTACATAGCTTCATGGCTGAATGCTCATAGCATATCAAGACAACTTCAAGAGCCTTAGCACTGAAAAAAAATCTGAAAGCAATTAGATGAAGGGAATTTCATAGCTTTGCCATTAACACAACCTCTACTATTCTTAGTACATTTTTATTTTGCACAGTGAGTCACACAAATGCAGTGAGAAACAACAAAGAGGACGTCAAGATCCATTACTGTAGTATGATGGTGGATGACAAGGGCATCTGGTTGATAGAACAGAACAGAAAATTGCACTTTGTCTGGCAATTAAGGGAACAAAATGGAAAAAAATGTCACTGTCCTATTTCTGTTTAACTTCAAAAAATACATATGACTTCTGCCTGGGGAAGTTCTGTAGGTGGCTGCCTGCCTTCTAGTCCTGCTTTAGCAACATTTTGTGTTCAAAGTGGAGGAGTAAACCAGCTGATGAAATATTCATCTGACTAAATTCTTGTCTTTTTTCTGCTTTTGCTGTGAAAAAAAGAAAAGTCCCATTGCTGACTAGTTCATCTTGGGTGTTGGTGTAACTACTCATGCTAGGATATTGTTTTTTAATGAACTTTGCAGCTAGTTGGTGTTTGGAACCAGCGCGACTGAGTGATGCTACAGACACAATAAACCCAAGTCCTTTTTCTCAGAGCTGAAATGAAAAGCCAAATTTCTGTGCTTCTATTAAAAGATCTAAACCAAATCACAGATTCCTGTGCTGTACTCCACTAAGGCTGATCACCACACCTTCAGCTACCAGAATAAGAATAAAAAAGATGTTAGTTTTGTAACACAACATTTTCCACATCTTTACAAGTCCACTGACTCAATAGTCAAAAGGGAATTTGAACGAGTTGTCCCAAACAATTTCATTTCAAGCCATAATTAATGTTTTGGAGTTTTTTCCTTTTTCTTGTTTTTCATTTTGAAAAACATGACTTCCTGCTCTGAACTGAACACAAACCAAATCCAAATCCAGCCTATTATCAGTGGGATTTAATATTGAAATCCAATGAGTTTTCATTTATTCTCACAAATGGAGTGGAATTCAAAGTAAGTCTTGACCACTTTGTGCCAAGGTAGAGGTCACACAGACCATACAGTCTGTTATGATGAAGCTACACAAAGCGTTAACAACAGCAGAACTAGGTGAATTGAGACCCAAATTATATGGATTATACATTTCCCATACTTTCTTAGGTTTCTAATTACATTATTAAAATGTTCAGCGCTATCACTTAGTCATTCTTAGAGACTTTGTATGTAACAAGACACTGCTAAAAGAGAAAATAAAGTAAACACTCTGTTCTCTTCTCCTTCCAAATGTTTTATGAAGAGGAAAGCATCCCACAATTTGCACGTAGTTTAAAAGCATGAACACCCTCAAGTAGACCCTGGAGGTCACACCAGATATTCATCCAGCAGGATTTTGAAGGTTTCCCAGTAGGATAAGAGAGGTTTTCAGGCACTTAGATCTTTGGAATAAGGCATTCATAGAATCATAGAATCATTTGGGCTGGAAGGGACCTTTAGAGGTCATCTAGTCTAAGGAATGGAGGAATGTGTGCTTGAGGAATGTGCAAGGCATTGAGGAATGTGTGCTTGAGGATCTATTTCAAAAGGTTTAAGAGTCAGTTACTCCAGCTCTTCATCCTCAGTTTTCATCTGGAAATTTCTGCCCCCATATGGATTTGACATTACAGTCCTCAGCTCTGTTTTCTCATGCATAGCTTAAATTATTAGCTGGAAATGACTGTAATGGCATGCAGTGTTCCTCTGTTGCCTGATGGCAAGTTGAACATGAGCCAACAGAGTGCCCTGGCAGCAAAAGGGCCAACTGTGTCCTGAGGTGCATCAAGCACAGCACAGCCAGCCGATCAAGGGAGGGGATTGTCCCACTCTACACTGCACTGGTGTGGCCTCACCGTGAGTACTGTGTGCAGTTCTGGGTGCCTCAATATAAGAAGGACATCAAAATATTGGAGTGTGTCGATGGGAGGGCGATGAAGATGGTGAAAGACCTCAAGGGCAAGACTTACGAGGAGCGGCTGAGGTCACGTTGTTTGTACAGCTTGGAGAAGAGAAGGCTGAAGGGTGACCTCATCACAACCTACAGCTTCCTGAAGGGGGGCAGTGGAGGGGGAGGTGCTGATCTCTTTGGTGACCAGCGACAGGACAGAAGGAAAGGGAATGAAGCTGCATCAGGGGAAGTTCAGACTGGACATTGGGAAAAGGTTCTTCACTGAAAGAGTGGTTGGTCACTGGAGTCAGCCTGTCAGAGTTCAAGGAGCATCTGAATGATGCTTTTAGTCATATAATTTAGTTTTAGATAGTCTTGCAAGGAGCAGGGAGTTGGACTCAATGATCCTTATGGGTCCCTTGCAATTTGAGATTTTCTGTGATTCTATGATTCTAAATCAATTTTGGGGGCACTAACTCTTGGCAGAACATCACTAAATCTTTTCTGACACTGTAGGTGTTCCCTATTGTAAAACTCTTAAGTGAGACCTGGGCTTTCCAGTTTCAGGTTTGTCACTCCAGGTTTCATGAGGTCTTTCTGCATTTGGTAGCCCATCCAGTCCCTAGAACAAGAGTAGCAGACAGGGAGTTACATTTCTCGGAGATTAGGCAATAGCCAGACTTCCCTCCGACCATTAAGACCAGTGAGTTTTCATTTATGTTCACATATGGTTCAGATAAATGCTAGAACGTAGTACGTATTTAGTGTCCATGGGCTGAAAAATACATGGGGTGTCAAGGCTTCATGTTACAGCATCAGCAGTGCAGGAAAGTGAAAGAAAGTAGCAAAAACATGCCTGTCAACTCCAAATGAACTGTCAACTCCACAAAGCCACTTCTAGCATGTTACACCAGAGACCATGACAGATGCTTCTTTTTCAAGCTGTCTCTTCCGAGGTCTCTTACTCAAATATGATATGAAGGCAATACAGTAGAAGGCTTTCAAATGCAAATATAAGGAGGGAAATGGCATATGGCAGAAGGAGATGGATGTGCTGGTGAAGGAATATTTAGCTTTTCTTTTGTATAACATTTCATTAATGTGTCAAAGTGTGATGCTCTGGGGATGTTTGTGAGACTAGTCCATGTAGTTGTGAATTCTTCAAGGGATAATTTACTTCGGCAAACTGTCTTTTTTTTAAAAAAAAAAACATTGTGGTTTTACAGGATTTGGAAATCCCTGTATTCAGTTTAGAAACAGGTTCTACAACGGAAATGTACTTCTTCCACTGGCAATTCTTTAAAAAGAGAGAAAAGCATCAGGCAAAAGTATGGCATTACTAGTAATTTCTGTGCTCCTGACTGTGAAGTTTGAAAAATGAGAAGCCAGTAAGTTACACAAATGTGTTATGCATTTCCAGAGGTGATTAGCCTATATTGGAGGGGAGCAAATTACACCAACTTCTAAATAGAAATTGTAATTGTCAACCTTTGTGTTTCAAGGCACAAAGTGCACATGCGCATCAGGAAAGAATTTCTGCCGTCTTGATCCCCGGACAGGGAAAGAAAGGGAAGTCTATTTCCCTTTTCTTCTTCAAGTCCTTTCTTAAAACATCGTCTGCAATGCCTATCCAAAAAAATCAGCCCAAGCTAAATAATTATATTTAGGTGTATTTTGAATGTTTCAGACTCTGTGAGTTGTGAATCGGAATTGCTTGGGTTTCCAAAAGATCTATTCCATTTTTATGTAAGGGCTTGTGTTATAGCCTTTGTATGGTTTTCTGGACTATACTTTGGAAGTCAGACTATATTTTAAATATGGTCTTTTCTTTCTTGTTGGGATTGCTATGTGTGCTTTTCCACTATATTGAAGATGCCTCAAGCCTGGAGCATACAATTTTGTCACTAAGCTGTGCAGAGATTACCTTGTGACATATATTCTAACATTTACAGTAATCCCAAATTAATAGTCCATGTTACAAAATTTTGCTTCAACAGGATTTTTATCCCATATAGTCACCAACGGTATGTATCTATGAAATTTACAAAAAAGTAAGTATATATAGGTGTATGTAAAGATTAGCACATTTACTTCACCATGTCATTTGAATGTTGCTCTGTTGTGTTATATGGTTTTCAGGGCAGGTAATATTAAACTTTGAACACATTTTTCAAGAAATATTCCAAATGCCTTGATTAATTGAACATTTATTTGTTGCCCTTTCCCTTCAAAACATATATGGTATAAATACAGTTGAAGTATTTTTTTGTTTTGTTTTATTTGGTCTAGTAACAAAATTAAATGATACATGCAGAGGATAGCTGCATGTGCTGCAACTGTTTTTTTGTAGACATACAGACTTTCACTCCTCCAAACAGCAAGATGGTCTCAATGAATTTGTATTGTCGGATTTCTGTTATATTTCTCTCCAGTCTTATAGAGGTATAACACTTCTGCAAAATACAGCTCTGAGAGTACCTGAGAGATCTTGATATTTGTTATAGTGTAACTGTTGAAATGATGAAATATCAGAAATTTATGATTTCTTTTTTAATACTTTCTTTTGAGCTCCAATCAATTTTGAAGACAGAAAGCCAAATACTGCCATAATAATAAATAAAGTCTTTATATAAGAAGAAAGAGGAAGTTTTCATCACAAACAATTACATGGTTTACAAGTAATTAAAAAAAAAAAAAAAATTACAGTTGAAAGTGAAGGAAATATCTGTTTCTGGTTTCCCCAAGCATTTCTTCCATACAAGGGCAGATATTTTCAGTCAGCATTTTGAAACATATTCACCATACATAATTTAGGTTTGTCATTGTTATCCTTGATTCATTTTTTACTCACATGAAAATTTTTGCCTTTGAATACAGTGTTGCTGATTTGAAATGATGGAAAGACATGGAGTTAGAGAAAGTACTGTATCAACGTCTAAAATTAAAAGGCCAAATTAATCCTACTTGTAATTCAGCTAAGGCTTAGACTCTGTAACAATTGCTGCATTGCATTTCTCTTGGATGGGTGGATGGGTGGATGGGTGGATGGATGGATGGATGTGACCCAGGATTTTTTATTTCTAATGTCTCTGTACTGACTTTTAAACATTGCTGTAAAACAACCGAGTAATTTCAAGCACAGTAGAAAGCAAATATTAGAATCCCTAGGCCTGATTCTCATTAACTTTAATGCCATTTTACACCACTGTTGCAGTGCATTGAGGCCATAAACTGAATTATATTAAGCGTTAAATATTTCTAGTGTGAGAACCAGACCCTCTGTATTCACAGCAATGTTACGTTCAACCTCACAAAGACGGTACAACACTTCCCGCAATAATGCTTGCTTTCCTGTTTCTAACAGAGGGTTCAGCACAGCTGCTTTCTGTCTCTCAAGTTGGAAATGTTTCTTCCTTTCAGGCTGCGCAATGTTGAACAAGCTAGAAAAGATCCATGAAAGGAATCCTGCGAAAAAAAGTAAATGCATTTCTAAAAGGCAAAAAAACAAATGCATTCCTGAAAACGTGTTATTAGCTGCATCAGCCCCACACCAAACTTACGGATATCCTACCCCTGTGTACGGTTGATCCATGATAATTTCTCCTCAACTATTGAGTGCAACCTAATCAAAACAGGACTGGCCAGGTAGGCTGCTCAGGGACATACCTCTGCTGTTGCTTTCCACATGAGGGCATAAAAACTAAATCCCATGTGTGGAAATGACTAAAAGGAGAGTGCATCTTGTGTCATTGGGCAAATTCACAAGGTAATCTCTACCTTTATACCATCAATTATCTGGAAAATTCTGGAAGCAGTGAACAGCATGTTGTATTTCAGTATTTCCTTTTATCTGGAGAATGCAATGATTTTTCCAGTCTGATCACAGGTGAAATAATGCAGCCAGGGTAAGGTGAAGGAGGGCAGAAAATACTAGTCAGATGTGTTATTACATACCAATGTTACCCCTTTCAGAAGCTAGTGTTGTAAATAAGTATGACAGAAAATAATTAAATTTTGGGAGAGAAGCTCTAGTTTAGTCACCAACACAAATAAATAAAATAAACCAAACCAAAACAAATAAACCAAGTCACTCCAGTGTTAGGTAAAAGGCAATTTTAATACAAGAATTGATAATGGTCTAAACATATAATTTAATAACATGTCTAGCATGACCTACTGGGCCCATTAAAAGACTTGCAAGGTGACAGCCATGAGTAGATATAATTTGCCCACACAGGCATTCAAGTGGGATATAGATCTACAGATAGTTTGGGAAATAAAATTTGAAGTAAACAGAAAGAGCTTAATATATTTCTGGTTATTATTTTTTGGAGTTAAAATTCAGTATAATCCAATATGAAAGTTGTGTTTTGTTGGAAACATCCACCTTTGCCTTTTTAAAATACTGAACTATTGCAGAGAGTAATGAATAATCATTAAAAAACCCTATGTTAATTATAATTTTCTTCCTAAGGAATTCAGATGAAGGATTAAAATAACAAGAGAGTTTCTCAATAAAGGAATTAATGCTCTGAGAATACATTCACAGCACATTGTTTTTTATGGTACACAGATGGACATCAGAAGTTGGAAAAAATAGTAAAAAATCACTGTTTAAGTAAATATTTAATACATTTTGTGGTTCACAGTTTCTATAGAATAAGATAATACAGATTTATCAAGAGCACATACTTTGCATGTTGTGTATCCTTACAGCAAGAGTATCTGAGCTGCTCTACATACATAACCCTGGGCGATACCATTTGAGAATCCGTACAGTAATGTTAGCAGAGCAAATTATCTAGAGTGCCACGCTGAATGGTGCAGCCACACTGCTAATTCCAAATCTCCTCCGTTCAGTGCAAAACCCAGTGGCTCTGCATGCTGTGCTTTCACATTGCCCTAGAACGAGGTCCCTAGCAATCCCCAGAGAATAAACGCTTGCCACCAAGTTCCCACAGGCCTTTTGAGACAAATTAAACTTACCCTGTGAAGTGGGAAAAAAATCCATATGGTGAAAGGCATGGTATTTATGGAAGTACTGTTAGACAAAGATAGGAAGGTGTGACGGGTACCATGTACAATTTTGGCTTAGGCACCAAAGTCATTATCATCTTAGATCCTTGACATTTGCTCCAGAAGAGGAAACAGCAGCCACCCAAACAAATTTGGAAAACATCAAACCATGTAGCAACCATAATGTAGATGGAACCATATTACTTTAGCCCTATGGTCCCTCTGACTGTTAGTCTTATTTTGGGACTTCAATACCTGCAATTAAAACTACAGTCTTACCAGATCAGGACCTATCTGAAAGCTAGATATTCCAATAAATGGGTTATTTTCAAATAAACCTCTCTTTTCTGACTCTTTACTTGGATTCTATATTTACCATGTTTCTTCTGCAACATGCTCTGGCACTGACTTTCACTTCTGAGGTCTTCTAGCCATTTTTTGGTACAGTGAAACTTGTTGAGGTTGTGATCTACACTGTGAGCATGACTGTGGAGGTGGGAAGGTACAGCAGAAGAAACACTATAAAAACTTGAATCCAACTCCTAAACTCATGCAACTATTGATTGGGACAGCAAACCCTGAAATCAGTAGTGGTATTTCTGCTGTAAGGACAACCCCTCATATAGTAACTCTGCTGTGAAAAGGTTTGTGATCAGTGAGTCCAAGTCCAAGGGTTTGGGAACAACAGAAGTTCTTTCTAGGAAAGAAACAAGACCTCAAGCTGTTTTGAGCAGAAATGGAAGAGTTCAATAAGAATTCATCCTTTGAACTTTGTCTTTCTTTCTTGATTCTCTTTCCTTAATTTTCTTTCATTCTCCCCTCTGCTCCAACCCCAGTATCTAGCATGCACCCATCTGTTAAAATATAAAAAGGGCTCTCACCGCTAGTATCTGTTAAAGTGCCATATGGCTGAAGTATAGCCTTAGGTGGTGAGCATCACAGAATGCATATCTGAGTGAATAGAGATTTCTGCATTTGACGTTTAATTAGGTAAGTGCTTTCTAAGTAGCATCACAGTTTCCCTTAAATATTCACTATTCGCCAAAGAAAAAAAGATGAAGCTGGTCTAAATTACAGCCTGACATGTATCAGTGAGTGCTCCCATCCTTCTCATAACAATTCACATGTCCTTCATCTTCACTGTTGGGAATATCAGGCAAAGTGGTGTCCTGAGTGTGCATGATCCCTCCCACTCCGATCTGCCCTGCTTTCCTACTTGATTACTGCTGCTACAGATATGTGTGCACTTTGGGCTACACAGCACCGTCTGTTAAAGAGGAGGAAGGAGTTGTTTATTTGAAGATGCAGCTGCAATATAGGATTATTGAGAGGGGAAGAGCTAGAGGAATAGTGTGCTTTTAGGTGTCACCTAAAGTGACGGACTGGGCTGTCATGCTGCAGAAATCTACCACCTCCAAACAAGGAATTCCAATGGAGTGAGGGCAAAAGACCTCTAAAGAGAGACTTGGCAAAGTGTAATTTGAGATTATTCTGATCCTCCCAACTGCTACCAACTGCAGGTCAAGAACAGAGCAGAAAACTGACAATAAATATTACAGATTTGTTATTTCTTTGCTTGTTTGCTTGCTATTTCAATGTTGCTGTCTTTCTTGTCAAGGGTGAATTTCAGTATCTGAGGGGAGAGGATCTCTTTCTGCTTGATGCATTTGAGGATCTGTAGGCTTCTGCTCAGTCACACTTAATATGATGTCCAGTAACATTACTCTGAAAAAGGCAGCGGGCAGTGCCAAAACTCATTACTAATTGTTATTATCTAGGAGATCTTGATTGTGCCAAATAGAGAAGGCTGTGCAGTAACTACCAAAATTATTCTGCTTTTCAAATAACTCTAGAGACATAAGGTTGAAGATAACTCAAAAACCCCTTTCCATTCTATGAATTTATAGTAATTCCCTGCAGTTTACTCTCTTACATTTTGTCTACACTAGTTTTTCACTTTTACGTTAAGCATGTCAAAGACCTCAGTCACTGTGGTATCCAAGATCTGTTAAAAATACCTAAATGGATATCCCTTTTTTCTTCCTCTGCCTTTTGTTTAACAGACTTTAGCTATAAAAAGGTTTCTTTGATACCCAAAAGTTCTCTCTGTGTTTCCTGGAGCCCTTAAACGCTTCATCTCCCCTCTTTTGTCTGTTAATCCCTTATAGCACTACATGCTAAAGAGTAAATAAAATCTTAATCATTTCCGTTCACATAAATGGAACCAGAGGCACAATGCAGAATATATAATGTATAACTGGCTCTTCAGTGACTACTCATGTTTATCTTCCCTCCCCAACAAACTCCTGTTTCTTTTCAAAAGAAAATGAAGACACTTCTGGAAGTCTACGTAATCCCTTTAGTGATGCTCTTCAAAATAGTGATAATAAAGAGAGAGGAGTCGAATAGATACAGCACCCTGATAAATCTGACAGAGCTGATTTTGAGGATGTGAGGACACCCACTCTTGCCAGTACAAAAGGAAAGTTTCACTCATTTACTGCCTTCAGCAGCACTCATAAGCAGGCACCAATAAAATGATATACATAGGATATTCCCTCAGGCACTGTCCCAAGTCTTTGATTATTTCCTGCTCAGGGACTTCTGACACCATTGTTTGCTTCGTAATTCAGAGATCTTTCTTTGAAATACTTTTCCATTCTTCTCTTCAATCTGTGGATTTTATTTTAGTTTTTCATTTTTGGTGAAGATTGCAGGAGAATATACGTATTAGGGGGGAGGGTTGCTTTTCTGTATATGAAGAACATTATGGGGAAAACAAGAAGGAAGTTGTATCCATGCAGTAACTAAAGAATTTATAGGTTTTAGTCAGATGGCCATCAGTAGGATCCAGCATGAGAGTTAGTACTTATGCATATTTCCAATAATACTGCCCAATGAAATTAGTATAATCTAGTCTCCATAAGAAAATGGGAACAATTTGTGGATGCATTTAAAAAAGAAAGAAAGAAAGAAAGAAAGAAAGAAAGAAAGAAAGAAAGAGAAAGAAAGAAAGAAAGAAAGAAAGAAAGAGAAAGAAAGAAAGAAAGAAAGAAAACCCAACAGAAAGAAAGAAAGAAAGAAAGAAAGAAAGAAAGAAAGAAAGAAAGAAAGAAAGAAAGAAAGAAAGAAAGAAAGAAAGAAAGAAAGAAAGAAAGAAAGAAAGAAAGAAAGAAAGAAAGAAAGAAAGAGAGAAAGAAAGAGAAAGAAAGAAAGAAAGAAAGAAAGAAAGAAAACCCAACAGATGTTATGACTTCCAGGGCACATTTTTATGAAGACAGGCTATTTTCCTTATACTAGTGGTTGCAACACTAGTGTATCTGGTCAGTGAAGATTTATTTACAGAGAAAATATACAAGGCAACCCTTTAAAACTTGTGAACAGAATAAGATAATACAGAAATATTTATTTCAGAAGTAAAATATAAAACAGGCAGGGTGGGATTAATTTCATTGAAGTTTAGACAACCAAACTTGACATAAGCACATGATCCTCCCTTTCAGGCTAATGGATAGAATCATAGAATCACAGAATCATAGAATCGTTATGGTTGGAAAAGCCCTCAAAGATCATCAAGTCCAACCTTCTACCCAACGCCACCATGCCCACTAAGCCCACTAAACCATGTCTCGAAGATACAGACATGTTAAATGGCAATTTTTCTGAGCTGTTGAATAGATTAGTTAAAGGTGAGCTGGACTGTCCTCCAGAAGTGCTCGTATCCCTCTACTCTCTAAAGGGAAAAGAAGGTGACTTGTTTTCATCTGGAGCATTTGCATTTGGATGAAAATGAACTCATCCATAGTGCTCCATATTTACTTGTCTGCGGCAGTAGAAAAAGGGACAAACCTGCAATAGACAGAGTATTTCACCCACCTACACTAGAAGGATGGTGGGAGAGATGAAAGGGAAAGTCAACTCAATTATTCTTGCCCTTATTTGCAAACAGCCAACTAAGGACCAAATGAGGAGGTATTCAAAAGATGTATCAAGGTTATCTACAAATATTAGATTGAATTCCCTGACATATCTGTGTTTTCCTGCCACAAACCATGTGGATGCAGGGACCAACTGCATTAGTCTCCCTGATGTCTACTAAAATATCTGCTTTCTGATGGGGTTAGCTTTCGAATTAATCTAGTACTTATTGCTAGAGTGTAATTGAAGCAACCATGTGAAGTATACCTCCTTTCAATGCTTCAGCTCTGGCCCCATCTGTATGAATAACATCAAGATGCATATGTAAAACCAGCATCACCCAGAGTTAGTAACAGCTAGTGTTCAGATGGATGCAGAAAGTGCATTATATTTACATCTATGGAATTTATTAGTTATTTTTTAATTGGTTCTCTGTGCAGCAATTTATTTCCAGTGCTGTTCTTAATGAAAACATTGTAAGTTGCAGTTCTAATCCTAGTATTATGAATTTTATTCATTCCATCTCTGTCCTCATTGGCTAAAATCAGTTCTGCTCCCTTCATAGTTAAATAGTCTTTTTAAAAGAAAAAGATGAAAATGAAAAAAAAATCTGAGGTGGGTACTTACTGCATTTAAATATGCAAGGCTGCTGCACTGAAATGTCCATCAGTGTGTAAGACAGCAACACTGCTATGCAATGTACACAGCCTCCTGTTGTGTTTTTCTTTCCTGACAGGTGGGCTTTTCAGCTCTTATTTTCTCTAGGTCTGCATAAACCACGTTATTCTTCCACCAGTTACCTTTAAACAAAACATAGAGCATACAGTTCCTGCTCCTTCAGCTGAAATAGCAGGAGTTTAATGCTAACCATGTTGTGTGTCTTCTGTGGGCTTTTTTTGGGTTTATCAGTGCTATTTCCACTAACATGTGAATGAGAATTTAAGGGTTTCTGTCATCTTTTACAGCTCTGATTTGCTTGCTCTGTAGTTAAATGCTGCTGCAAGGTAAAAGTCTGGTATTTCCCCATGGCTCTTGGCAGACTCTCAGGGATGGTGAAATGGTAACGATACACTGAATGGGTACTGAGTGATTTGCACGCTACGCAGCCTTGGCTACATACTCTAGTGTTTAAGCATTCATCTCCTTGAAATTGTCTTTTCCTGTAACGAGACATATTTTAATCTGAGTCAGCATTTTTCTTCCTGATAGTTAATCCAAGCTGAAAGTCAAATGCCAGTAATTCTGTGTGTTCCCAAAGGAACATAAGATTTGCCACATTGGTGCAAACTGACGACTCATCAGATCTGCTATCTAATCTCTATTAGTCTCCAGTACATGATATCTTATCTGGCCAGTGTTTTATGTCTCTCATTTCAGTGTTATCCTGAGTGCTTCTTAGAATAATTCCGCATATTCACAAAGTTGATTTTCTCTCTCCTTCCTCCCTCCACACAACAGGAGTTGCCAAATGTGAGTCTGGGAGCCCTGTCTTTCTAGGG
>NW_009607619.1:29930-60343 GCF_000690535.1 Cariama cristata | reverse complement strand
AGGCAGTGACTGCATAGACCAAAAGATAAAGATATGTGACCTATTTCAAGGCGAGTAAGACTTTAGTTACTTGTCCATGAAGTTTGTGGAATGGAGAAGTGTACTGCCTGACTCAAATGTTAACTTGCACCTGAGAACACAGGAGTTAAAGCATGTTAAAAAAACAACAACAACAACAAAAAAGAACATTCAGATTTCCTTGGAGCACTCTGAAGATGAGGTAAGAGGGAGGAAAATAGGTCACGTAAGTGGTGGTGCCTCTATCTTTGAAGATAACATCTTCAAATTGCCTCCATTACTGTAGAAGTCTAATTAAAGAGGTGCAGTGGGAGCACTGTCCCTGCTGTTCTCTGCTAGCAGCTTTTACCTGACAACCATACCACTTGCAAAAGAATGAACAAAATCATTCAACTTTTGTTCCAAGTGGCAACAGGAAGAAATATCCTGTCCTGAAATGATGGCAAATCTAGCATCTCTGTGCTACGTTCTCCTTTTCATCCTCCTCATGTGAAACATGATCTCTCACTATTAACCTAACAATGTCTCCACTCCCAAAGCTCTCCAAATTGCTTTTTAAAAATAAAGAGATAAATGCAAGAAAAAGGCTGCATCTTGTGGCTGAGCAAAGTTAATGCAGCTTAAATTGCAAACTGAGCTCATGGATGGAGAAAGACGAATGTTATTTTCTTGGTCATTCAGTGCCATCTGTTTAATGTCACTTAGATTTAGATCATGCATTGCTGGCAATTTTAACCTTTTTTTCAAGGCAACAAAATTAAGTCATAAATTAAGCCAAAATTAAGTCATCTTCTGAAGAAGATGATTCTGGATAAGTTTCTTTAGTTTGTTGTTGGAGTGTCATGAAGGAAATCCCAAATGACAAGGATGTTTTTTTGAGAAGCAGGATGGCAATGCTTCTACAAGAAAGATAATATGAAGAGAAAATGAGTATCTCTTTTTTAGAGGAAGCATCTTCTGTGAGTCGTGACCTTGAGAACAAGCAAGAACTTATTTTTAAGTGGTTTTGGTTCCTTCTCTCTCCTGACTTGTTCTAGTATAGGCATGAATGAGTTCCTCCTTTAAGCTCACCTTGTTCAGAGAATGGAATTGCCTCTTTACTTGTTTCCATATGTCATCTTTGGACATATCTTCCCATTTACTACCTTTTCACCATTCTCACCAATGCACTGCCACAGCACTCTGTGGGTGACTTCAGCTTTTCACCAGTGCATTGCCATAGCAGTGTGTGAGTGTCTTGGTGGACCCCAAGCTGGAGCAACACACGTGGAGACAACCCATATAGAAGGTGGTCAAGTGTCTGCAGTAAGGTCAACGTTAATGGTCAAAAGCAGGAGATACAGAAAAATGGTTGGAGGCATTGAAACTCTCGGACCAAAACAACTGGCCATAGAGAAAGCTAGCAAAATGTCATTGAGTCTTTGGTGAGTTACACTAGCTTGTAAGTTTGTGCTTCAGGTAGCTCCTAGGGACTCGTGACAGAACTTACTGGAAGAACCTGTCAGAATCCAAGTTGTACACCTCACACAACCTCAAAAAATGCATTCAGGGTTTATGTCAACTGTATGACTCAAATAGTAAGAAGTTACTGGAAACTGAGAAGGAGCTCAGTCTTGGATTAAGCATTGCCATGTTAAAGAACTATGTAATGACTTTTCAATTGTACACAATTCTGCCATGCACAGTGTGCCATGAGGGAAAAAATGAGGTCAGTTCATTCATAAATAGGAGATTTTCCTCTTGTTTTATTGTGATAAGACAATGCTGCTGAGATTTGCTATTCACTTGCCATTTAATGAGAGCTGAGCTTGTGATGTCATTATCTGATGTTGCACATATTCAGCATCAGATAATTTAAAAATCCTCGTATGCATAGTCTTGCTACTTCTATAGCAGCATTTTTTTTTAAGAGGTTGGGCAAAATTACTGCTTCCTGTTCCCCTCTTCCCATCTCGTTTTTGTGTCACCTCCCAGGCCCTGGATAGTCCACCTCTGCCAAATGGATTTTATCATCATCCCCAAAGTTCAGCTAGCAATTTTCAGTTCTGAAATGTGATATCACCTATCATGTTTCTTTCCATAATGATGTCATACTCTGCATTTTTGGCTTCTAGGTGCAGATTCTGACCCTTTTTTATAGGTCTACATGACCTTATCAGTTGCATGTTTCTTAAAAATTTCACCAGGTACTACAACACTGATAAGGAGTGCATTGCTGAGACAAATCTTTACAGCTCAGACAGAAATGCATGAGGGTAAATTCCTACTAGACACATGCCAATTTTCTGGCATGAAGATGGAAAATGTTCTGGCTGTCTTTAGTGTAGTGAATCCCAAGGACCTGACTTACAGAGACAACATCTTTCTCGGACCATCAAACACTGCCTGTAGTATGGGCTTGGGATTTGTTGGGTTTTGTTCAGTTTTTTTGTTTCTGTTTTTATTTTATTCCCAGTATCATCTCATTTCTTCATTTAGTTTTGGTTTAGGATCAACCTATACTATCCATAAGATACACCTATGTACTTGTGGTTGTCCCTGAAACATGCCTATGTACTTGCATTAACATTTGCATCTGAAACTCCTATGTTACCAATGATCTGCAGCTGCCAAATTAGAAGCCATTGCTGTCAGGTCCAGAAGTCCTCTGTACTTCCAAACGATTGGGATTTCTACTGGGTCATATTTCTAAGCTGAAAAAGGAATTATTTCAGTGAAGTTGAATCAAAGGTGGCTTCTGGGCCCCATTGATGCAGTTAAGAGAATGCACAGGAGAAAAGAATTACTAAGTGACTATGAAGCAATATTGCATGGGGTGCATCATCACCCTGTTATCTCATTTTTTTCTGACAGAAGACTTTTGGGTTATTAGATCTGTCCCATTTTAGGAAGCTGTTGTTAAAATTCCAATATAAGCAGAAATAGCCAGTGTGACTAATAAGAACAGCAGTTTTTCTGCTCTGAGTAGTCGTGCACTAGTATTAACTCTAGTGTGTGTAACTAGAGTTACTTGTGCCTAACATTTCTATAATGAAAAGTGGACATCATTTACCTCCCTAGAAAATTAGCGAGAGGATTATTTGAAAAGGAGTAATTTTAACTGATTAAAAAACAGGGTTTACTGAAAGCAAAATCTCATCATCATATAGTACCTTTGAACAAAGGCCCAGATAAAGACTTAGGTCTAGAAGGTCCACAATGTCAGTAATGTAATTCTCAGACTAATCTGGTATCTGATGAGCTCCAGCTTCAAAGAGGCAGGAAACACCACAGATTTTCTTAGTATTGTGTTTTTTGTCTTCTTTTCCTTGTGGTTTTTTTTCTTCCTATCCTGAAAAATGCATCATTAAGAATTTATGCATATAATAAAGTAATTATATCAGGCCCAGGTTGAAATCATCATCAAGATGATCAGAAACAGAAGACATGGGTCCTCAGAGACCATTCCCCACCATCACAGGTGGAAGAAATTCAGTTCAAATTAGTTAGGTCATAAATTATACCCCAACTGCAGAGAAAGGTTGTCTGACATAGGGGTAAATTTGATGTTGATGCTCAAAGCTGGTCATCTGTTGAATTCTGAACATATAAGCAAAGTATATCTACCACATTATATTGGGTTTGCATGGCAAGGTTTTGGTAGTGGAGGGGCTGCAGGGTGGCTTCTGTGAGAAGCTGCCAGAAGCTTCCCTCGTGTGTGACAGAGCCAATGCCAGCTGGCTCCAAGATGGACCCACTGCTGGCCAAGGCCAAGACAATCAGCGACGGTGGTAGTGCCTTGGGGATAATATATTTAAGAAGGGGAAAAAGTTACTGAGAGCAGCAATTGCAGCCAGAGAGAGCAGTGAGAAACAACTCTGTAGACACCAAGGTCTGTGAAGATGGAGGGGGAGGAGGTGCTGCAGGCCCGGAGCAGAGATTTCCCCCAGCCCCTGGTGCAGCCCATGGTGAGGCCGACTGTCCCCCGGGAGCCCATGAAGGTTAACAGGGGAGCAGATCCCCACCTGCAACCCTGGGAGGACCCCACGCCAGAGCAGGTGGGTGTCTGAAGGAGACTGGGACACTGTGGTGACCCTGTGCTGGAGCAGGCTCCTGGCAGGACCTGTGGCCCCGTGGAGAGAGGAGCGATGCTGAAGGAGGTTTGCTGGCCGGGCTTGTGACTTCATGGAAGGGACCCATGCTGGAGCAGTTCATAAAGAACTGTAGCCCGTGGAGAAGCCCCATGTTGGAAAAGTTCATGGAGGACTGCCTCCTGTGGGAGAAACCCCGTGCTGGAGCAGAATGTGAGGAGGAAGGAGTGGCAGGAACAACATGCGATGAACTAACTGCAACCTCCATTCCCCAACCCCTGTGCTGCTTAGTGGGGAGGAGGCAGAGAAATCAGGAGTGAAGCTGAGCCCAGAAAAAGGGAGGGGGGAGGGGAAAGTGTTTTAAGATTTGGTTTTATTTTTCATTATCCTACTCTGATTTGATTGCAATAAATTAAACTAATTTCCCCAAGTCGAGTCTATTTTACCAGTGACAGTAGTCAGTGAGTGATCTCTCCCTGTCCTTATCATGACCCATGAGCCTTTTGTCATATTTTCTTTCCCCTGTCTAGTTGAGGAGGGGGAGTGATAGAAGGTTTGGTGGGCACCTGGTGTCCAGCCAGGGTCAACCCACCACACATGTCTGGAAAATCTGAGAGAATTCTGTACCTTTCAGAACTACCATGCTCTGCACACTTATCTCAGTTCTCTGGTATGTCAGGAAAAAAAAAAAATTAGCAACTACAATTGACTAGAGGCAGAAAGATGTAAACGACCAGAGGTTTCCCACTTTCCCTTCAACATTATCTTGAAGGTTTTCAGAAACAGAAAACTTAGGTCCTTATGTTTGAAGATTCTGTCTCCACTACCAGCAGCTCCATGAAGAGGCCAAAGTCTGCTCTCCTGAAGTCCAGGCTAGTGAGCCTGCTATGCACTTTCCTTGCTGCCCTAAGGATCTTGAGCTCTACCATTTCATGGTCACTGCAGCCAAGGCTGCCCTTGAGCTTCACATTCCCCACCAGCCCCTCCTTGTTGCTGAGAACAAGGTCCAGCATAACACCTCTTCTTGTTGGCTTCTCTGTCACTTGGAGAAGGAAGTTATCAATGCATTTCAGGAGCCTTCTGGATTGCTTATGTCCTGCTGTGTTGTCCGTCCAACAGATATCGGGGTGGTTGAAATCCCCCATGAGGACCAGGGCTTGTGAACGTGAGGCTACTCCTATCTGTTTATAGAGGGCCTCATCTGCTCGGGCTTCCTGGTCAGGTGGTCTGTAGCAGACCCCCACTATAATGTCACTAGTCCTTGCCTTCCCTTTAATCAATCGAAAAGGAAGGAAGGCAGCAAGACCCCCTATCTATTTACTCAGCCTGGGATGGCTCTGTGAACTATGACCCCTGGAGTGTCAGTTTCAGCATCAGTATGGACAAAGTGAAGGTATTCCTTCCTTTTCAGGTAGTTTTCTTTTCACTCCACTTACCACCTTTCCTCTTTGGTGAAATATGAAGTGAACAGGAAAGTGAGAATGGTTACAAAGTAGATGGAAAGGTTATATGATTAGTGATGTCCATCTCCCTTCCAGAGCCTTTCCACTTGTCTGAGTAACTCTAGCAAATTCTTCCATTATATTAAAAGGACTTCTACTACTGAATTCATGCATCTAAATTTAGGTGATCACGGTGCACATTTCTGCATGGGAGAAAGTCATCCTGAAGATCCCCTTGTAGTTAATGCTAGTCAATAACAGCCAGGGAAATTTAGGTCATTCTGAAGTTGATGACTTTATTCAAATGACCCCCACCCTAAAAATCCATTGGCTGTATTGATTAGACCTGTAATTACTGTAATAGGAGCCTGGAGCCTGGGAGCCATTATACTCAGATGGAGATACTTACACCTTAAATTAGCTGAGATGAATGTCATCTTCAGAAGGATACCCTTTCTCATTAAAGAGGAGTGTTTCTATTAGCTTTTTATGGTGTTTATGTGAATGCAAGGCAGAAGCTGTCTTCTATACAGCACAGCACACAGTGGACATCTGATTTCAAAAGATTATCTAAATTATATCTTATTTTGAACAATTTTAATAATTGGCATAAATAACAATATGTGCATGGCTTTGTATTTTGTTGGTTTAAGGATGGGGGGTGTCTGATCACTGGTCTATTTTGACACCTTGTTGGGTTACAGTGATGCATATTTAAAAGAAAGAGTTTTTCTAAGGCTTTCACCTGTAGTTAAAAAAAAAAAAAAAAAAAGAAAAAAGGTTGTTCTCAGTTATGGGTCCAATAATAATAACAGACTATTTTTCCATTCCTTTCCTTTCCCTTGATATCAAGTTTAAGTAGATTTTCTTTCATAGTGTATATACACAAACAATATTCACTAAGGAAGTAGAGGCAGAATAAACACAAATGTTACAAAAGCATGCTCATATTTTTCAGCGATGTTTATTACAAGCACACAGACCTGCTTCATGGGGTGGTGACTGCAAAAATACGATTTGTCTAACCTATCTTGGAGGTGCTATCTTGCTGCTGTCTTTCCTAAGAGGCTTCTCTTACAGTAATTGGAGAAAAACGTGCACTTTCATCAAAAATTGCTTCTTTATTTGCATCAACTGTCTACATAAATAGTGTAAACATTTTATGTTTTAGAGATCCACACATGGTATAGTGAGTCCTTCCTATCGAGAGGAAGTGTCTAATAGTTTCATGGCATGGAAAAATGGAGAACAGACTAAGATTTCTTAGATATAGTCTCTCCTGCAAAGTGCATCAGTGTCACATTCTGGCTTCTATACTTAGTCCACTTTGCAGGAAAATGCATGTTTAAAACTAAATGCACCATCCTCTGGGTATGGGAACTGCTAGCATTGAAGAGAACACAAAATCTACTCTTTTCCTTGCTACAGCAGGCTATACACTGTGTTTTCTTTATAAATCTGTTTTGTCTGTGCTCTCAACCTCCCCACCACTTCCATTTCCACAATTACCTTAGACTGGAATCAGTGAAAATACACTTTTCTGAGATTATGTCTACTTCATTGTTGACTATGCATTTTGGGACCACCTTGAGTAACCACACTTCCATCAGTAACAACTTTACATCAACAAGTCTCTGGGAATCTTGTGAATACTTATCAGTTATTCTTGGTTTTGCAGAGTCCGTGGTCACCCTGTGAAGTGGAATGGATTCTCAAGGCATTTCACATTCAGGCCCTACATCAATGTCTGCTTTACTGATCGCGTCATATTAAAACTGCTATAGCCAACAAACACTAATTGTATGAAAGAAAAAGCTAAGTTTTATACTGTGTGTTAGAATAATTGTGAATGATTTTTCTTTTTTTTTTTTTTCCCCCTTCATTGCAGACATGTTTTACCTTACTTTACAGCTTTTAATTATGTCCCCTGTGTATCTGGGGAATGCTATTTCTTTGCCTCTAGATTTGGTATATAGTGTGCTGTAAGATACGTAGCTGTTAATTCATCCTTATTGTTTGTGTTTTTAACATGCTCCTGATCTCCAGTTCTGCTCATTTAAAATCATATAAGTCAACATGTTTTGGTTGATTCTTTTTTGTTGTTGTATTTGTACTTTTTAAAAATAATCTAGCTCAGATTCTCATACTGTGCACTGCTGCTTTAGAATTCACTCTACCAGATCTGAGCTAAGTAATTTCACAATTATAGGTGCCATTTAAAAACACATCAATTAGATGCTTATTTGATCCCATTGTATGCATAGAACACCCCATTTATTTATGAGGAACACTAGTGAAAGAGCAGGACAAATAAACATTAAGACATATTGTTAGCATTTTTTTTAAAGGAAAAGACCTTTAATCTGTTAAAAAAACCAAGCAAGGCATCTCATGAAAAATGTCAAATTTTGCATTAGATTTCATTTCATAGATTTCAATGCAACCCAACCAACATTTGGGATTTTGTTCCGTTTTCACCCACAATATTTTCTGCTGAAAACATGACTGAAAATGCCATTTGAATTCTTCTTTAAACATGTTGTGTACTATAAATGCAGTTTTTCTCCAGTAAATAAAGCATTTCAAAAATTATTTTAATTAAAATGTCATAGGAATTATTGAAGAGAATTTCATGAAATAGTATGTTTTTTATTCTTCATGAAAAGTTACAACTTTTGACAAAAATTTTTCTCACCAGAAAAAAAAAAAAATCAGCTACCTCTGTATGTTACGGATTTCTGGTTACTGTGAAGATTTAGAAAATAATAACAAATATTAAACTAGATTCTCACCTGCACTGATTTCAATTACATGCTTCCTTTCCAAAAAGCTGGAATAGTCTTTTGTCAGTAAAGGTTAAGCAGAGAATATGCTCGGAAAAATCTTGCAGGTGCTTAAGCTCATTCAGGGTCAAAACCGTAAAACTTCTTAATCAGTGTAGTTAGCTTTGATGAAGAAACAAAAGTCAGAGTTTCTGGTGTTTTTTTTTCTAGATCTATCCTACAAAATCTACATAACTGGATCATTATATGTAATATTAAATATTCATTAGCTGCTATTAAGAAAAGCTAATTAATAGAATATTCTTTTTTCCAACCAAGCCTAGTGCTGGCATGAAATTACAAATTATTATACCTACTGCTTTACCTTACTACAGAGAGTTTACTTCTGAAATAAAGCCCTACTTATATCCACTACAAAATGCAGATTGCCTCTATCAACACATTTGGCAAATCCTATAATGATGAAAATTATTTTCAGCTAGTTAGTAAGACCTGAAACAAACCTAGCTTGTACCTGATTGCAAGCAAATATTTTGAGAGCTTAGAGTTGCATTTGAACAAGGGATCCAGAACAAACAGTCTTTGCCCATTCGCTAATCCCATTCATTAGAAACTCAATGATTACCTCATTAGTATGATGCAGTGCAGAGGCAGACTGATGGAGCTTTCAATAAGCCAGTTTACACAGCAGATGTATTTGGCACCAATGACCCATGTGAAGTATTTCTCTACTGAAATATAGAGGCTGCCTGGCTTAGACCGAGCATGAAATCTCCACGTGGCAACAGAGAACAGAGACATAATCCCCCCTGTTGTGTATTATAGACTTGGTTATAATATCAACTGCTATTTCAAAAAAACACCATTCCATGACGTTGATATAAAACAGCATATTAGTGCTAAATCATAGAATAAGAGAATGGTTTGGGTTGGAAGAGACCTTCAAGGATCATCTAGTCCAGCCCTCCTCCCCGCCCCCCCCCGCTATGGGCAGGGACATCTTCAACTCGATCAGATTGTTCAAAGCCCCATCCAACCTGACCTTGAACACTTCCAATGATAGGACATCTGCAAGCTCTCTGGGCAACCAGTGTCTCACCACCCTCACTGGAAAAAATTTCTTCCTCTTGTCCAATCTAAATCTACCCTCTTTCAGTTTAAAACTGCTGCCTCTTGTCCTGTCACTACAAGCCCCGGTAAAAAGTCTTTCCCCGTCCTTCTTATAACCTCCCTTTATATACTGAAAGGCCAAAATAAGGTCTTCCCAGAGCCTTCTCTATCTGTGTAATTGATAAAGATATTAAACAGTACTGGGCCCAATACGGGCTCCTGAGGGTCACCACTTGTTACTGACCTCTATTTGGACAATGAGCCATTGACCGCAACAGTGCCTGTAACTTCAGTTGCAACTGCAACTGAAGATATCTTTTCTATTGCTTTACACACTTCATGGACACAGTTGCCTCCTCCTTCCTCATGGCAAGTGTATCTAACAAGGCCATTAAACAGCTGTTTATGCTACTGATGCTTTGTATGAAAATACTGGCATAGTACTGGCGTTGTTTTTTCTTCTTTACCTTATCACAGGCAGAGACACAGAGCTCAAAGCTTTCCAACAGCAAGCAGTTCAATTTGGGCAGATCCTGCAAGCCACCATGAGGCAGAAGATTAATATGAGAACAGGATATGACAGGGGAAAACTCTAATAAAACCTATTTTCATGGTCATTATGAGAACCTAAAGCATGTTGGCAACAGTGGAAGAAAAGTTAAAAAGATCCTGACAAAAAAAATTAAAAAGAGGCACATCAGAAACATAGTGAGCTAAGTACCCAGTTCAATTATTAAGTTGTCAGGTCCTCTTATACAGGAGTGGAATAGGAAACAGTTTTTGTCTCTAGTGCCTTAACAACAAGTGTGAACATGAAAAAAAATTATTTGGCATATATCTTGCTGTCACAAACAAGTCATTCAGTAGCTAGTGAAATTTTCCAGATCTGAGGTCTTTGCAAATGGGGACTGTACCCCAAACCTAGGTTTACTAAAGGATATAGGTGTCAAAACTAATAGTGTTGTGTATACCATCTACTGTTCAACATTTTTTTGACCTTTGACCCCATTTACAATACATGTGAAAACTCTTACGGGATATATAAATCTACTGTGCTGGGAAGATGGCTGCTCGAGCTAACCAGGAGGAAGTCCTGAGGAACATTTTGTCTTATCACCACAAGGTAAGACATAAAAGTAGTTCTACTGACTCATCTCAATGCTCTGTATCACTTGGCATTCTGTCTCCAGCACTGGCCATAAACACACACCAAGGGGACAGGAAAAGTACCTGATCCTTTCTCCCTAATAATCTCTCAGTCTTCATTCTTAATTTTTCCATTAAGGGGATTTCCTGATGATAGTGTGGCTTGCAAAGGAGTTTCAAATGTCTACTACCAACTGAGAAAGAAAAAAAGAAAAACCCCAAAACCCCAGGGTTCTTTCTTTTTATTGAATTTGGCTCCTACTGATGTAATTTGATATGCCTTTTTTCCTTCCATCAGAAAAGGTGGTTAACAATCTGTCTCAATATTCCCTTTCCATTTCATCATGATTTAGCAGCCTCTGTTATATACCCCCTAAGTTGTCTCTTTTCTGGTGTGAATAGTCTCAGATGACTTGGCCTTTCCTTTTATACTTCGATAACTTACCTAGTCTGCATGACTTACTCTTTCAGTTGGCTAAAGGGGTATGCTAAACAATAACTTTAGACTGTATACCTGACTTTTAGACAGCCACATCTAGTTGAAAGGAGTTCAGTCTTTCATCTAAGATGTTTTGTGCTAGCAAGGTACCTGTTATTTCATGTGCATGGTGCATTTTGATCCAAACTCAACTGAAGTTATTGGACGTATCAGGCATTGTATTTTGCTGTTCACCAATTCTGATAATTTCTTAGGCAAGTGCCAGAGAAAGCAACAAAATTGAAATGGCAGTGATTGGCACATTTCTCTACTTTAGCATTTCGTGCCTCTAAGAGTATATGGAATGAAAGTGAAGAATGATGGGGCAGGTCGACAGATCACTCTCTAACAACTTATTAATCTGCAGTTCTGTCGGTCTAAGGGAACTTAGAACACTGAAAATGGCTTCAATTCATCCATTTAGTTTAAGTGCATTAACCCCCATAATTAGGTACAACCTCTTCCAAAGCAGCAACCCAGAGCATATTAATGATCTCTCACATGGAGTCTGAACTGTGTTTCTCATGTGTTCACTCATTATAGGCTTCCATACTGTGGAACTCAGTTGAACGTAATTAAACCACATAGAAATATGGTTATAATTGGTCTGGAGTACCTTAGTAAAATGTAGTCAGGTAGTTTAATTGGCTTCTTTTTAGTACTGATTCTAGAATTTATCATTTATTTTGGACAGTGGACCAACTCCACCTCATCTTGCCATGGAAAGCAGACGAATAAAATGCATGATGATGAGTGGTAATTTGGTTGATGATTATACACAGTAACGGCAGAAATTAGTGAGTTCACCATAAAAGTCAGGGATTCCTAATCCTTAGATGCTGTCAGTAACGGGAATGTCAGTTTTAAGAGTCTCACATACCATTTAAGAAAGAAAATAGGTCATTGCTGCTTTGTAACCTTAGTTCTAATGAAACAGAGTTATGACCAATGGCAAAATCCCTAACTGTTGTAGCTAGCAACTATAGGCATATGTGTAAACTAAATAAAAACCTATCACCAAGGTGAACATGTTAGGTTTTCTGGTTGATATAGACAGGGCAAAGAAGTCCCTGTGGTGAGGTTTTGGGAAAACGTGTAGGAAAATGAATATTTAAAATATTTACTCTGCTAATTTCATTACAGACTCTTTTTTCCAGCCTGTCTGCCTGCCTGCCTTCTTCTTTCTCTCTCTCTGTCCTGCTTCGCTTCTCTTCTCTTCTCTTCTCTTCCTTTTTTCTTTTCTTTCTTTCTCTCTCTCTCTCTTACTTTCTCTCTCTCTCTCTCTCTTTCTTTCTTTTTCTTTCTTTCTTTCTTTCCTGAGACCATTATAAAAGTTAAAAGTGACATTCTTTTGGGTGCCAGAATAGTTGAAGAACCAGAAATAGACACTATTGAAAATGAATACTTTTGACTACACAGGATGTAACTACTTCAGTTAGAAGAGGAACGCTGGACTAAAAACTAAAATTAAGTTCCTTGAGGTTTAAATGTCAGAACGCCATAAAGATCAGGGAAAAAGAACATCAAAGAACTCTTTTGGGTTTCCACACTGCATGCATGTATTGCTTTTGTTTCTGGACTTCTCAAGGTCTACAAAGTAAAACATCGAAATAATTAGTGTTTCTAGAGGTGTTGGGAATATGATTTCTTAAAATGTTAGGAACTTGCATTGACTTAAAGCACAGCTAGGGGAGAGAAAGTGACCAAAAGAAGGAGGAGAGAGAGAAATTCATACGTATGTTGTCGAACAGGTTATAGACATGACTTCAACTGGATTGGTAGCTTTTACAAGACTATAGATGCTCAGGGTTACAGAAGCTTAATGAAGCACAAGATTGGGATGACAAATAAGGGAAGCGGTTGACAAATAAAGAGAGATGACATTAAAGGCAGGTTGATGCATATATATATTTGAACATTTCAAATACACCTGATAATTGTTTCTGTAAGTCGTTAAATCCTATATTTAGCCATACTGAGATAGCCAGATCCACTGCCTCTAGTCCCACAGTCAGCTGCTGGTGCTGCACTTTCTCTCATCATCATTGATAGTCAGGATCTCTAATTTCTTGTAATTTTAAGGAACTGCATCAGTCAAGTTACTTAATGACTATGGGTGGCGCACACCTGTTTCAGAAGTGATTTGCCAATGCACGTGTGAGGAAACAGAAAACAACATAGAACAAAACTGGAAGCAAGAAAGCAAAGTAGATGTTCCCAAAGATGCCATCCATCCTCATCATCTTCTAACGAAAAATGAAGCTTCCCATCTGAATATGGGTTGATGATCTGGTGTTCCAGGTCCCAATCCTGTCTCCATCTCCTCTCTGGATTTACAAAGGTCTTTTCACCTGACTGTACCCCAGTATACCAGCCTTCCAGCTGGTGCAGTTTTTAGGCAGAAATTAGGAACTCTTTGGACAGACTATGAAACACGAATTATGTAATTAAGACTTCAGTTACTTATACAGTGATCTAAACTATAGACTCAACACATCAACCTGAGTCTTTTTTTTTCAGATGAGTTGCTACTTGAAATCAGCTGAAACTGGTCAATTGGCTAGTCTGAATGGCAGGCTCTAAGCCTTGAGAACATGCACTTCCAGCTTTTTTGCGAAGTGAATAGGATCTTTAAAATCTGTATTTGAAGGTCTAGAAATCCTAGAGGGAAGAGCAACTTTTTTCTACTGAAGGTTTTTATAGGATTAAAATTATTTGATGGAGCCTAGGCGTGTGGGAGATTTGTCATCCAAATGGCGGAGCACCTCTCACTTAGCTTATCTATGTATTAAAAAGAATTTTCCCTCCAAGCACCTCCAGTGAGGGACCTTCATCAAATCCCTGATGAAATTCCTCAACACCTCAGTTGAAATCACTTTTCAAAATGTTTTTTTTGAGTTTTCAATTTCTTATTGCAACTTCTGCCTGGTTGCTTTGCTCTGTTTAACAAACTAAAGTAACCTCTCCTTGCTCAGGAATAACACCAGTACAGTAGACTATGGTGAATAATCCCTGTGTTGAGACTCTTTTTTTTCAGAGGAAAAAGACAAAAAGTTCATAATAGGCAAAGTTGAAGTGTCCTTTTCCCTCTTTTCTTCACAGAGCTTGTAGATATGAATGACTGCAGCAGACATCCACTGGATAAACTTCAGTGGCGCTACTACCATAGGAAGAAGATGTGTATTGAGCATAACAAAATGGGCAAGACAATGTGCAGAGCTGTCAAAGAGAAGGCATGAGAAATTTCTTTGAGGAGAAAGATACAGGCATGAGAACACAAAGAAAAATTTTGCTCAAGAAAGACCTAAGGGAAACCTGTAGGGATGGTGCATACATAAGGTTATTGCATGTTACCCGCAGAGCAACTGCTCGGGCACTGTGTGTCTCAGGGAACAGCTGGGAGGTGTACTTGAGAGCATGGCTTACAGACTTTACAGAGTGTGAATGAAGGTGTGTAGCTGCATAGGCTGCTTTCATGCTGTGTGTAGTTACATCACTGCAGGACATTAACCCTGGAGAAGGAAGGAAGCACATGTAGAGACAAGCTGGAGAGCATAAGAGACTCTGGTCTGACTGGTGCTGGCGGAAGACGATGCACGAACGTGAGATCATGAAAGGTGTTTGCTAAGAAAAGGACCCCAGGAGCGATTACTGCAATCATCTGGCTCGCTGTGGTACTAACTTCCTAGTAGCCAGCTTGCTGTCATGCTAGATAAAGAAACAAAAAAACCCCAAACGTGGAGTATGTTGACATACTGGAACAGCTTTTGTAATGCATGGCAAACAGGCAGTTAGCAAAACGCAAAAGCATGCAGTGATGATTGACACTTCTGACAGTAGCAAGTAGGAAAACATCAGACAAGTCTGTGATTGCATGGTCCTTTGCCTTTTCTTTCCTTGCTTTATGTCTCCATTGGGGTGTTCCTGACATGCTCGGCAGCAATGCTAAGTTCTGGAAAGCTGGTGCCAGGATCCTCTAGTCCTGCACATTCAGAGCACAGACTCAGCAATTCTTCAGTCTACAAGATGGTTGTAGAGCTTGTTTTCTTTACAGGTAAGCTGGAATCACTGCTGAGCCCATATTTGCCTCATCTTACTTTAAGTATCTAAAAAAGGAGCACAAACACTTTCAGCTCCTTTTACAGTCAGTGGAAAGAGATCTTGGGATAGGCTGCACTACCCTCTAGAGATGCTTATGTTTCCCAAGGGTTGCTGTGTTCAAAATTTAGAGCCTCAGTTAGGTGGGGTGAGTCCAGGCTGAGTTTCCCTTCACAATGCTCCAGTACAAAACCGCTCTCTGGTGGGCTATAAAGTTTCATCAGGGCTACTCCTTCCCACTTTTCCAAATCCAATATTGATCTTTCCTACGCTTTTAAGTTTTATTAACCTTCTGAGCCTACATCTTCATTTGACATAAGACCAAATAAAATACTCCACAGAGGTAGTCAGGCAAGGCAGAAGGCGGCAATCTTTGTAAATTCTTTCAGGTTCTTGCAATATTTACAGTTCCCAAAGGAGAAAATGCAAGCACAATGCAAAGACTGAAGAAAAGTCACTCTCCATTCCTTAAGGCAAATAGAGGATTCATAAATGGCTTTATATAACTTCTTTATGAAGAACTTTGCCGTAGATGATGTCAGAGAAATTATATCCATGGCGTGTGGTCACAAAACGCTAGTACTGGATGGTATGAAAGGACTTACTGGGATATCTCTGAGATAGCAAATACATGTGTGTGGAGAAAACTGAACATTGGATGTAGAGAATTCAGATTATATGAATATATAAGACAAAAAGTGTTAATATTTTCCATGTTTGAAGCCAGATACACAGGAGTGTTAATTCTTCAGTTATTGTGTTTGTTTCTTCCAAGCCAGTTGGATCCCAGGTATGAACAGGGCCAAGTTTGGTCCCATACAAATAGAAGTCAGTTTCTGATCCTTGATCTTACTAAGAAATTACACCAAATACCGCCAAATAGTCTGTGCTTTAAAACATGAATGGAGTGTATCATATTTTTCTGCCAGTCAGTCACAACTCTTCCATGATCAACAACATCTATGCTGTGTCCCTGAGCTAAAAATCTTCTTCAAGGTTTCTCTCATATAAGAAGCTGAAGAACAACCGTGATGAAAGGAAAGATCACTTCACATTTGTCGACATCTTATTTGAGGTAAGCAATTCTGCCCTTATCCTAACTACGCAATTCATTGAGGTTTGGAGTTTGCTCTCTTCTAAAGGGCAAGGGGAGTTTCCAAAGAGCGAAGGACAGTGTCCAAGCACCAAGAAGCCAAACTGCACCGCATATCACCATAGTATGTTGTTATTCTCCATGCTGGTGAATCATTGACTATAAACTAGTCTGATTTTGCCTGCTTCACTGCTGAGCAGTGTGTGGGTTTTTGCTTTCTTTTTCCTCAAATTTAGTGGTGTGGGGAAGTGAAAGTTTTAAATTGAATGAGAAAGTCCATTGTTCTGGCAACTGCAGCAAAAAAATAGCTTTGAGGAGGCCCCAAAAGGCAGAATACCTGCCTTACACCTCCTGGAATCCTCATTCTCATTTCCAGCCCTTAAAGGCACTCTGTGTGTGTGTAAGAGCTGGTGGAATATCAGGGAAAGGACATGGAGATGGTGCCAGGCCTCCAAGTGATACAGGTAAGACTGCAGAGAGTGGGTGGAGGGAAGAGATAAGAGTTTGGAAGATGATCCAGTGAGGTTTGGAGTGGGAAGGAGATTTGGAAGGGTTTGAAAAGTCATCTCTCTGGAAAAGGGTATTAGTCAACAGTCACTTTTTCTCCCTTCCACTACTCTGTCCACAGCACTGAAATTTTTTCCCTCTTTGCAGTCTCCCATGGATTTTCCCTAAGCTTATGATAGTATAATTAGTGATCTGATCTGTCCAGCCAAGAAAGACAGATGCTCATTTTGGGAGCAGAGCTTTTTCCTTACATGCAGCCAAAAGAGGCAAACATGGCACTGGCTTCTGATCTCATTAATTCCTGACTTGATCAGGAGTAAAGGCTTGCCGCTGATTTACAGATTGATTGGTTTGGACTCAGACCATGTTGATACTAAAGGACTTAGAATTGTACGCAATGTCCCAGTAAACCCTTTTATAACTAGAAGGGCAAAATACGTTAGAGAAGAACTGAGAAATATGCTTCTCTCCTGCTCTCAGCAGTCCCTCCCACATATTATTAAACATAGTTCTCTGCAAACAACTGTGATATTTTTACATTTTTGCCCCCTACACTAAGCAGTGGCATTATAAGATATAGTCTGCCTCCCAGGACCCAAAGAGCTTGCAGTTAATAATACTGTTCCTTTTGGTTTTAGCAGTCTTTGATTCATACCCTGATTTGTTATTCACTTGACCATGCTCCCTTTTTATACTTTGTACCACATGGAGACTTTCGCATTCTTCTCCAGAAAATTACTTCTGTCTCTGTAAAACCTCTTGAGATATGGCAGGCACTAAAATCAAGAACTGGAGCTAAGAATAGAAAAGCAAGATGGTAATCATGACAATAAAGTCTCCCAGATCACCAGTCAGAGAAAACATTTCCATACACCTTTGGAGAGTTAATGTTCCCCAACCACAACCCAATTATAAGTTACTTGAAGGCAGGAGGTTGGGAATGGGAGAATGGTCTCTTATTGGTCTCTATCACAGTCAATAAGTATAATATAAAAACATGTAAACCAGAGGAACTGGCTGGGCCATGTCAGCAGGTCTGAAGGGATGATTGCAGGTGAGGTAAAACCCTGAAGCAGGTCATGAGATCAGGAGAAAGAGAGGCAATTTAGTTAGTAAGCTGCAAAATTCTCAGCAGTGTTGGTGAAAGTCCTTTAGTGTTTCTTCCTTGACCATCCAGCTATTGCTCATGTATAATGAAGACCTAATTTGCCCTATAAACTCCATTACTGGTTTAACCTCACTGGTTTTGCACTGTATGTAACCTAAACTGTGCTACAGTAGCTTTATAAAATAAAGTTTGGTAAAGAACACTTCTCTTAGTAATTTTTTTTGCTTTGATTTTAATGGACATTTATAAAATCCCTGAGATGAGACCTGCCACAAAACTGAGCACAACTGTTAAAAGTCCCTGTCAATTTTGCTGCTTAACAAACCTTGACATCTGAGCTTCACAGAGGGAAAATATGGAAAGAAAGATATTGTAAAGTTCAGATGTTGGAGGCAGAACTCTACAGGATAAATCGACCCCAAGTGAGCAAGGATCAGAAATTTGGGGAGGGAGAGATGTGAATGAGAAGTGAAATGGGATAGGAGGGCACTAAAAATACAGTTCACAAGACAAATGTGATGTGTGCCACTGTGAAAATATGATGTCTCTTATCATTTGCTTTGCTCATTTAAATCTGTTTACCGGGATGTGCAATGCACTCACTGAAAAGCCAGTTGCAGGATTCCAAAATGACACACCTCCTTCTTTGTGTTGGGTTTGTTGTGGCTTCCAGTTCCTGAGAATTTGGGAACTGTGACACAGGGATTGTACCTGTTTTCTCTGTGCTCTGGGCTTTCCCAGGGCCTGACAAGAGGTGTGCTTCTTCTCAGCAGGCTGTGTCCTGCTGTGCTCTCACTGATAGTAGTTTGGATTTTAAACTCTCTGAAAGTGGCTATAGCAATCTGGTGAGTTATTTCACAGACTAAATTCCTTCACTTTAAAAAAACCCTACTGCAAGTTAGCCTGCTTCAACTTGCCAGTATTGTACCTGGTCTCGTAGTTTTGTTGTCATGCTTCTTTTCCCCAAAGATGGCAAACAAGTGGTCAGCTCTTCCATAAGGTGGGTAAAGCAAATATTTTGCATTCCTCTTCGCAAGTGCCACTTCCCATCACTGAAGCCCTTTGACCTGTTTCCCAGGTCAAAAAGATGCATCAAGGGTGTGACTGATAACTGGAAAGCACAAAAGGATGTGGAGTGGTAAGAAGGTGTTTGAAAATTCATATGTTGTAATCCAGGCATGGCAACTCACTGCAGTGTTTGGATTATTCCCAATATCCACATACTTTTGGTATTTTTTTGATGGCAAGAAGACCTATCAACTGTGTTTGCAAAGGAATGTGACATTTGTGCTGGGAACGTCATGATGCTTTTCCCTTTTTTTGTCCAGAAACGACCTATGGATTTTCATGAGGCAAAATGCACTGTTTCCATAGTGTTGATGTTGTCTAGTACCGCATTTCAATTTATTTCTACAGGTCCCAGCTGAGGGAAGCACTTAGGCTCAGTGTTACCACATCTGTGTTGGCTACCTGGCTTAGTGGTTTGGTTGTCATGGGAAATCCTTTTAGTCAAAGTCAGCAGCTCCAAAGGGGAGAGAGGAGAGGAGGACTTGTCCTCTGTAGAAGATGTGTTCTCTTTTTCCATAGAACACATTAGGTACCTAGGATGAACTAAGGTACTGGGGATGAACTAGGGTCTCAATTAAACTTTTGCTTAAACAGTTTGGCATTTCTGGTACTCAGAAACTTTCTTTAAAAGTCTGTTTGTTTCTAGTTTGGGAATGACAAAAGACATAGAGGAAGTCCCATATGAACATAAAGACAAGAACAGAAGAACAATCATGTTAGGACACAGCCATCTCCACCTAATATGTGTCCAACAGTGTCCACCAGTGTACATCCACGGAGGATTATAAGAGAGGGGCAAGCAGAGGTGTTTTTTTCCCAGAGTACTGTCTCAGCCTCCATTGGCTTCCTGCTCTAGAGGGTCTGTTTTTGTGTAGGACTGGATGGATTTTTCTTTCATAAATTTTATCCAATGTTTGCCTCCTTGCCAAAGGCATTCTAATGATTATCCTGGTTATCCTTGTTGCATGCATTCAGATGGTGCCACATAGAGTCTGCACCTGAACAGGTGTGACTTAGCACACCTTTTTGGAGGGACTAAAATTACAAGTAAGCTAGATTCTGAAGTACTGGTTTTGACTGGGATAAAGTTACTTTTTTTCTATAGTAGCTTGTGTTTTGGATTTGTGCTGGAAACAGTGTTGATAATACAGGGATGTTTCATTATCACTGAGCAGTGCTTGCACAGAGTCAAGGCCTTTTCTACTTCTCACTCCACCCCACCAGCAAGTAGGCTGGGGGTACACAAGAAGTTGGGAGGGGACACAGCTGGGACAGCTGACCCCAACTGACAAAGGGATATTCCATATCATATGACATCATACTCAGCATATAAAGCTGGGAGAAGAAGGAAGGGGAGGATGTTTGAAGTGATGGCATTTGTCTTCCCAAGTAACCGTTACGTGTGATGGAGCCCTGCTTTCCTGGAGATGGCTGAACACCTGCCTGCCCATGGGAAGTGGTGAATGAATTTCTTATTTTGCTTTGTTTGCATACATGGCTTTTGTTTTTCTTGTTAAACTGTCTTTATCTCAACCCATGAGTTTTCTTACTTTTACCCTTTTGATTATCGCTCCCATCCCACTGGTAGGCAGTGAACGAGCAGTTGTCTGGTGCTTAGTTGCTGGCTGGAGCTGAACCAAGATAGAAGTGTGTCAGTAATGTCATGATGCTCTGTTCAAGATATGAACGCTCTTTTTGACACTATCCTAGCCAGCAAGAAACTTGCCATCAGACAGAAATGAGTTGTCTGGATTAATTAAAGGAAGTATCATATACAGTCTTTATATGATATAGTGATATTACATCACAGAGTATGACAATATAGTCTGAGAGCTAAAGGAAAAAATGGCAATATTACTGGAAATACTGGGAAATCCTACTTTACTTCTATCTCTGAGGTGCATTAGAATCTGTCTTTTTATATGTGTCTTTTTTTTCCTGCTAAAATATTTTGTTGACCTTAAAGAACATCTTTGGCCTTCAGAACCTTTGTATGTGGCTGTTAAAAGGACAGTTTAAGAGGAAGTTGTGAATTTCATAACATGACTTTCCAGGTATTGTTCCACCTACTAGGTGGTCTTTTATTTAAGGAAAACAGAAAAGAAAAATTAAAAGAAAGAAAGAAGAGAAGAGAAGAGAAGAGAAGAGAAAGAAAAAAGTGTACTTTTTGAGCCTGGGAGAAGTAGTGATTTAAAAACATATTTCTGCCTTTCTCTACTAGGGAAAACAAGTGGATTTACCTGTAAAGAACACAGCCTATGGATTTCAGCTGTCTTTATACAAACACTCTGAATAGAAACACTGTATTTGTCCTATAGATCAAAATATCAACAATAGACAGTCATTTTTCTTCAACCCTCTCAGGACTAGAATGGTTATTGTTTGTCTCATTAAGAAAGTTGGGATATCCCATGGGAGATTGGGGGTTACGGTTTCAACTGTTACTCATTTGTCATAGTTCTATTGCTGGTTAGAGGCATATATATTCAGGTGAAGAATAATCTTGCTGCCTGAGGTTGGTATCATGCGTCCCTTAAGAGAACTAGAGGTTTACAAGGAAAAAAAAGGCACCCTTTAGGAAGCAAAAAGACTAAGATTGTTTTAAGACCTGGAGACTCCTAAGGTGTTGGTTTATTCTTTGAATCAGAAAAGGTATCATAGAGTGGACTTACTGCTCTGGACTTGTCATGTTCTTCATACGTAGGCCAAGATCCCCAAAACAAGGAGAGAACAGCCGAGTCTGCAGAGTCATGGAAAACTGCCTTAGAAGAACATAAACTGTCCCATTCATCTCAAGGAGATGTTGACCGACTATTGATGTATTTACATCATGTATTGTTGACATTTTGAACTATTTCGCTTCTGATAAGAAAAGAAAGAAGGGAAATGAAGCTGTAAATCCTCCAGAGCTGCTCTTTTCATGAAGCCCGAATGGCTGGCACAGAAAGGACAGGGTGAGCTGGAAACTGTCACTGAGAGCATTGCAGAATGTGACAACAGATGCAAAAGCAACAGAGGAAGTTCTGAAATGAGAGACCCCAGCATTTCTCAGTGATGCAGTGGAATATTCACTTCAACAGGTGCATCATATAGCCACATCAGGGTAACCTTAATAGGTGTGAAGTTATAGAGGGTAGTGGTTTTGGTTACAGCAGTCATTGGTATTTTGAAAATATGCCTTTTGGGTAAAGCGATGAATGTCAGTCTTCAAAACTCATCCTGAACCACTAGATCCCACCTTTAATAAACTTTAAGATTTTATTTTTAATTCCATGTGGATGTCTGCACCAGTAATGGACAACTTCACTGGCTTCCTGAATCATCACCATCAGTACATGGAGCAGAATCTGAACCATAACACACAGCACCTGCTGGCAGACTGAAGATATTTCCGTAAATTTTTACTGCTTCTAGTTTTCTGCTACCACTCATTATTGTCCCCATTCTTCAACATACAGCAATGTTCTTACTCTGCTAAAGTAAACTTGTAGTGAGGGCAACTAGCAGATGATGGCAGTGGATGGTACCAAGGGACTATTGATGAGCTATGTAACTTTCCAGATCTAAGTCATCTATTCGTATTTGTCTTGGTTTAGTAGTATCCAAAATTCATTATTTATCTGCTGACTCCACGAAATAAAATGTATTTGGCAGGCTTAATCCAAATGAGTTATTCATCAAAATACTTGGCTGGCACTAGGTCTGGTGCTTTCTTCAGGGAGATAAAAAACTACAAACAGTGTAGACTGAGCTAGTCTGTCTTCACTAGAGAAGAGCCCTGCAGGACACAGCTAAAGCAAGTTGGTTTGTCCAGTGCAATGGGCATGCTTTCACAGCTCTGTAAGTAAATAGAGCCATCAGTCTCTTGGGCTGTCACTCTTACATTTCATCACTATTGCATTAGATTGTAAGAAAGAACCAAAGAAGCTTTAATAAAACCGCAAACATTATAGGATTCTATACAGCATTTTTTCTTTTTTTCTAGAGAAGGGAGAACAAATATCCTGTTGCTTAGCAAAGGTCACTTTTTCAAGTATCGCATATGTTCACTGGTTAAGTATTTCATTACAATGAAGATAAAAGCCCCAGATGTCTCCAGTTGTTAGTGATGCCATGTTTTATTTATTACCTTTTGTAACTTTATTCATCATCAAGGACACCTAGGTGTGCTTTTCTTAACCTCCAGTTGAGTTTAATTCTGAATGGCAATTCAATCCAGTGCAAAAAAAATCTACATCAAAAAAACCAACCAACCAACCAAAACAAACCAAACAAACCAAATAAACCACATGTATCCTTACAAGATTTTAAAATCTTCCATTACATTATTTATTTATGTTTATTTCTACCAAGAAATTTGTGAGTATGTAGTTTTCTTGTAGGAAAAGATCTGAATGGTCTGATAATATATCACCATATAAAAGTGGATCACTGAGTGCACTGGTATTCCCAAGGTTCCAGCATTATCTCTAAAGAGAGAAAATTAAGAGATAATATTTACCTTTCACTGCACGGACTCTTTTGGCCTACATTAAAAGAAAACAAACCCAAATTGTTTTTTTCTAAGAAAAAATAGTATCCAAGCTTGCGCAGACTGAAAGTTTCAAGTATCCTAAGGATAAAAAATTGGGCTTCAAAGGGACAAAGTAGAAAGATAGCTCCATCAAAGATTATTTTAAAAAGAATGACAAAAAGCACTCAGACCTGTAGACAGTTTGATATTTCAATCTATTCCCAAAACTAACAAGCAGAATGTATCCAAGCATCCATCTTCTCCCATGCTTTCCACTTTCTTTGGACAAGGAGGCAGTGGCTTCAACCACCCTCAGGATAGAGGGGCTGTAAATATCTTCTTGCTGACACAGGTTGCACCAAGATGGAGATGTTCTCTGTATCTTCAACCTATGTAATACAGCAGCGTAAAAAACAGATTAAATCTTGACTTACTCCCAGTGTCTCTTACTGGGCAGAGCCAGATACTATCTTCAAGCATCTGTCTCAGTTGGATGAAGTCAGGGTTCACATCTGAGTCCAAACAATGACTAAGCAAGAGAATCAGTAATTTCTGCTAAGTACAGAAGCACTGGTGGGCAGAGATGTGTTTGAAGCTCAAATCTTAAAGCAAATCGTAAAAGGGACAAGCCAAGCATTGTCACATAATTTGAAAAGCGTTCACAGACCCCTCCACTGTGTTCTGCCATGGCAAATTAAGGTGTGACAAATGGTTATAAGAAAGCAGAAGAGACTATGTCAGAGAGGATGAATGTGCCCACAGTGGAATTATAGAGTATTACAGACTAACTCTGTGTGTGCCTAGCAGGGTAAAAATCAAAGTGCTTTTTAGAAGTAAAAATTCAGTAATAATCTGGGCTCTGTAACTACTCAAAGATAATTAAACAGTCTTCAAATTTGCAGAAGATACCATGGAGAGAAAGAGAATAAACTGTTCTGTTTCCACTATAGGTAGAAAACAATGCACGTGCTTTGTAGGAAGGAACGGTTGCACTTGATTTTGCATTAGAGAAGCTTTATGATAGGCAGGATAGTGAGTCTTCAGAAGATACAGTCTACTCTCAAGAGTGCAAAGGCAGCTCCTATCCTTGGGTGATTTCAAGAATAGCAAGCATTGATAAACATCTGTCAGGAAGACATGTGTCTGGTTGACTGCAAGGGATTGACCAAATGACCCTCCGGATCCTTGCAAAGTTTGTTCTATGGCTCTGCAGTCCTCTGACACCTATCAAAAACCAACCACATCTCCTCAGGTTTCGCCTTATCCTACAATAAGTGAGAAAAGGCATTTCCTTCCCCTCCCTTCTGCTGTTGCACTAAATATGGCTCCAGGACAGACCTCTCTGAGAAGACTGACACTGACAGATTTGTCAGAAAGATTTTAACCATGAGATGGACAAGCAGAAACAGTGCTGAAAAATCTATGTAATGGAAACATATGTATAGGGATTTCCAGTGATGCTTTCAGTAGTTAAATGTCATATGAGGGGAACTTCACAATTATAGAAATAGTCCTAAGGAATGTTTTCTTCCTGGGAGTCTGAGGGAGATTTCAGCAAACCAATGGCATTGTCCGAGACATAGGTAGGAAGGCTATTTTGCTTCAACACAATCCCACTTCAATCTGAATTTAAAATTGGTCGTGTCAGCTGGGGGAGTTCACTGAAGATATCTGTGACCAAGGCCACCCATTGAGACATCCCCATGACAGTCTGCTCCCACATCTCTCTGTTCACCTCCAGATTGCTGAAAGCCTTTGAGAGGATGTCCGTATGGTTGCACCTCAGCAGTCTTCTGAAATCGAAGTGCAAAGGAAAGCAGTATGTCCCAATCCTTACTGTATTTATGTTTAGTCCTGTCCCTGGATCTCCAAATTATTTAAAACATAAGATGATTATTAAGCTGAAAAGATTAAATCTTAAAGGGTCCACTTATCCACTATGTATTTCCTTTCCTCCTCTAAGAAGAAACTACTTAATCCAGTCACTGGCTAAATAAATGTGTGTGTACATCCAACAGTTGTATGTGAACACAGGTCAAGAAATCCACGCACAGCTCAGGGAAAAAGAGGGAAAAAGACCATTTCACCAGAAATACTCCCCTTTTTTCCCAAAACATCCCTACTATTATTAATAAAACTCTATAAACTTGCTTCCCCCCTCTCCCCCTTTTCTACAGAAACTTCTGTAGTTCTCTCTCTCTCTCCGTGACATAGATGGGAAACTTTGATAAATTGCTCAGATTAATTTGTACATCACTTGAGGCAGATGAGAGTGATAGTTTTAAAAGTACCTAGTGTCTCACAATAAAAGTTCACCAAACTTATAAAGTGGATATATGCAACAGCAGAACTGACTTCAGTGCCATGCCAGTACTGGGCCAGTGCAAAACCACAATTGCTAGCATGAAAGATTTGCCAAACAAGGACAGGTGAAGATGAGATCTGAGTACATGCTATTAGCTCTGGGTGACAAGATTCAGTGAATTCTCCAAGCTTACACAGAAACCTTTGGCAAAGCTGGCCCTCTACTCCAAGTTTCTTGCATTCTTCCTCTTGCTAGGCTATAAAACACGTACCATGTGGGCCACAATACTGGTCTTGCTGATTGCAAAATATTTTACTTTATACTGTGGCTTTTCTGTGGTCTATATTTCTTGACTTTCTTTGCATGAAAATCAGAGCAAGGTAGAGATTGCTGCTTACTCACAAACCATCCTGTCACAGGTGTGAAACGTGGCAATGGTAAGCCCCAGAACAACAACCTCATACTGCAAACACACCCTTAGACAGCCAGTCTAGTTAGCTCTGGAAATTTTGACAGTTTGCTCTTTGAATCAGACTGGATTCCCAGTTCTATTCCTATTTAATCAAATGCGAAGTCAACAAAATTTCTAGTGGGTTAAGGAACCTACAGTCTTACAGCCTAAGTAGTATCTGTGACTGAAAGTATTTCTGAGTTGGTACAGCCCTCTTAAGCATCCATCAACACAGACTGTGTGGCTATCTGTGGCTATCATCAATGAATGGAAAAATAGGATCTGCAGTACTCCCTCAAGGACCGGTTGATTTGCTTTCTCATTTTTTGGCTTGACATTATGTATGAGCACTTAATGTGGATTTGAAGGGTACAATTTCCTGAATGTACCAAACAAAGCAGCAGCTTCTAATTTTGAAATTCCCTGGAGCTGGGGAGAAAAAGGTTTTGTCAGAGCTAATAACGGGTGAATCCCAAAATGAGCTGTGAAGAGAAATTTTGTAATCCTAGTCATTTCCCTCGACAGTCAGCTCCACTTTTGCTGGGAGATTCTGCCTGGAAATATTTTATTCAATAGCATGTTTTGTCTATATGGACCTATTTCATTACAGTTCCACTCTTGGAGACCCATCTGAAGAACTGCAGCTCCACATGTCAACCATTAGATAGTCAAGTACAGAAATGTTAATTTTGGCTTTGATGTATTCTCTATTTTTACTTTAATTTGGGGAAATCCCCAAATCAATCAGTTATAAAGCACTTACCCACAGTGGAGGCTGGAATTTTTTAATGGAAAGGGCTTTAGTAACAAACAATAAAACATCACAATAATAAAGAACTGAATAGCGACATCAGGCAACAAAAGTTGAGTTTCTTCCAAAAGCAGAACAGTTCTCAACATTGTGCAAGATGGATCAGCATCTTTAATATAACATTAGGGAGCAGAGTTTATTTCTTTTAGGCAACAGATCTAATTCACCAGAGAAAACATATGCCTTCCCACATGATTTAACATCTGGGTCTCTGCGGTGTAACACACCACTGGAGGTAACAGTTAATGTCCTAGTTCCACCCCACTAAGAGCTGTTACTTACTACGCTATATTCCCATTGTGCCTTCTCTTTCCTGAAAGGTATGTACATTCATTGCTGTTCAAGAAGTGCCTACGCTGTCCTTAGGTTTTAAACGGAAACTCTTTTTGGGCCAGGGAAAATAGTTCCTTAATTGAGTAGCTGGGACTGCCTAGCTGTTTCAGTAATTAAGTCTCAAACCACATGATTGGCTGGACCTTTCCAAAACTCTGTGTTTATGCTGTAAAACAACTCATGTGAGGCAAAATCTTCCACATTTGAGCATTTTGCCTTCAGGCTAATGCTGTAATTATGTGAAAACCACACTGTATCTCTAAGGATGGATCTTTTTATTCACAGAGCAAACAATTTTATTTATTTATTTCACGAGAATGAAAAATGAAACATTGCTTTTTATTTATTGTATATTCGGTAATATGCTTAAGGCACATTGTTTGGATGAAGTTTGAGTAAAGGTACTTCCCTGTGAAATGTAAAGTAATATTTACATTATAAAAACTGAAATAGTCAGTTCTCTTACAATATTTACTGAATTTTATATGTGCTGAATGTGGTGATAATCTACTCTATAGTTTCTTAAATATAAGCATTAGATATGTGCCCATTAAAAGTACATTAACTGTAGGTGAAGTGCTTCAACTAAATAGTCAAATCCAACTCCAACTTGAAGGTTAGATTTGCAGTTTAAACAGAGGGTGAGAATCACAGAAATTCCTTATTGTCACGAAAAACACTTGCATTTGCTTTGCCTTAATTCCTCTTTCTTTAAGACTATGACCATTCCTTTACATCACTGAGACTGTAGAGGATGAATGTATTGACGGTAGCAAGGTCATTAAGCAGTCAAATAATGGGAAAAAACAATTATTATGAAGTGATAAATATTTGGTAGAGATAAAGATAGGCCAGGTGAATAATTGCTTTTAAGTAATTTTCTCTTTTTAAACAGTTACATGCAATATTAAGAGCTGTTTTAGAAAATACTGTATTTTCATACACTAAAACAAGAGAAATGGTGGGTTTTGAAATTAATAAGCACTATTTAAGTTCCTTAAGGAAGACAAGACTTTAGTTGTTCTTACTTCAGCCTCTCTCAAGCATAGTAGAAACAAGACCAAGGACTGATGTCAGAATTTTTTTCCAGGGAAAAACAATTTTCTCTCTGCTTTGTCTATGACATCTATTTTTTATTTATAGTTTTATTTATAAGATTTTTAATCACAGAATTTATTTTTGTTAACTGTGCTTGTTTGTTGAGTATGTCATTCAATGTTAAACAGTAACATTTCATGTTCACGGACATCATACCATGAAACATTGTTTGAAAATATCTGAGAATATACCTCAGTTTCTTACATTAAAAGATACTTGATGTGAAAACATCTTCATGGTCTTATAAAAAATAATCAAACACAGGAATTTGCTACAAGGTTACTTACTCTTGTTAGTCCGTTTATAGAACTCATGCAACCTTTCCCCAACAAAAGGAAACCGCTATATGCTCATTTCACTCCCATGCCCAAGCTCAATGCGTTATTCCATCTGTTATGAAAACTAACAATTTCTGCAGTGAATAGCCAGTTTCTGTTTGCATTAGTGTTCGTTGTAAAAAGCCTTGATGTAAACAATAAGTCTTTTGCTATACTTGCCATTGCTTGAGTGGTTTCTAAGTTTTATGTAATTGCTAACACTTTCCAGAGGTAGCAGCAAAGCAAGGCATCTCGGGGCAGGTAGGAAGTTTTAGGCTTGGAAGGGAAAATACAAACATGAAATTACATTCAGTTAACCTACTCTGCCTGTCAGGATTCAAGACACATTGCATATTAACATCATCACCAGATACCTTTTAACGGAGGATATGATTTGAGGACAAAAACAGGGGAACTCTGAAGCAGATTGCTTTGTGGTGTAGCTTAATTATCATTTTGGGGTTTTTTTCCCCGCTTTTGATCTGCGCTTTGTTATCCGTAAGGGCTCTACCATGTACAGCAACAAGCAGTCATGTTATTTCTTTCCTCTTTCATCAAGATTTCCTTTATGAACTCTTTCTGCTGTCTTTGTCAAAGATAGAGACTTCAAACAATGATGCTGTGAGAGATACATTATGTGCTTCAAGAGCATGATCTGATCCATAAATATATTTCCCTGCCAAGCATGCTGGCTTTGCTACTTACCAAACACTAGGATGCTGAACAGTTGACTTTTTTAAGTATTGGTAATTGTTTATTCCTTTATGTGCCGAGACTGGTTGCCTAAAAAGTGATAAATGGAAATATTAAGACAATGAGTAGCTATGCATATTTTCCTTTCCCAACTTTTTGCTCCATCTCTGCTGCTGGATCTACAGAAATGAAGTATTGCAAACAGGTCATTCTGCAGAAGACAGTTGTAATATTTCAGGAGCTATAGATGGTAAAAACCCTGAACACTCTCATTTTCTGATTTGAAGTCTCTGCAAAATATGGGATAAAACAACCTCCTTCTCTTACATATCTTCTCTCCTTCTTCTCCCCACTCCCCACCTGCCACTCCCCCAGAGAAAGTTATAGGGCATAAAACTGTCATCTATCAAGTGACCTGAGAACCTGGGGTAGGAGGCAAATTTCTAAATGAGGAAGGTGAAATCACAGAGTTTCGCCATAAAATCAAACAAAACAGCTGAACACATACAATTAAGTCGCTGAAGCTCATATGGATGAAAATACTAAGGTCTTCTGTAGAGTACAGCTTGGTCCCACATAGAAGAACTAAACATGGGTTCTTCTACTCTATTTTGAAAGTGCACAATTCAGCCGTCTCCATACCAGTTGAGGGTTTAGTTTCTCATTATATTTAACAGGAAATAGACTATGGTCAGTAGAGTCAATGGAAATAAGGATGTGACTCATCCCAACAAACGTGAATTTCTCCTTTTAAGAAGAGATGAATTTCACCCACTGTCTATATGGACTCCCTCTCCATGTGTGTCAGGGAGCCCAGGCTGACGTGCACACTTGATGTGGGACAAGCCTACACCTACGTTTAAACATAAGATTGAGGATTTACCTGCTTTGATGGGTACAGAATTTATCTGCCTGAGGTCCAATGAATTGCCTCTTGTCTCTCACTATGGTTTTGCATTCATCTGCATCAC
>NW_009607619.1:0-29899 GCF_000690535.1 Cariama cristata | reverse complement strand
ACTCTTTCAAAATGACACTAAAATCAGGGAATGCACAGAGATGTGAAGGTTTATTGGGTTGCATGCAGGATTTGACAGCAAGAAACTTGGGGTTTGATTCTCAATGCAGGCGGGCTGACGATTATTTCAAATTCACTTCTCCTCCTGTGGTCACTTTTTCATCCATCCTTCCTTGTTGTATTTGCACAGGACAGTCCTTAGGGCTGAAGTTGCCTTTTAGAAAGTGCGTCTGCAACTCGTAGCACAACAGGGCTCTGATGTCAGTGGAGAGTGCCAGCTGCTGTCAAAGTAATAGCAAAAAGCTGTGGAGAGAAACAGGGAAGCTCTTATGTGTCTGCTACCAGGAATACAAAAATAGAGGGAAACAAGCAGAGAGGCAGATGGTGGAAACAAGAGACAGAATAAGTAGCATGAATCTAATACACTCCAGTCCTATAAAAGTTGGGTTTCTAACCTAAACAAATTCTTCGGTAGACAACTGAAATAGACTGGAGCCTCCAGAAGGTGAATCTTTTCACTGTAATACAGATAACTAAAACAAGATATGGATTGCAGGTACTCCAATAACAATTTATCTAAAATTCAGCCTGTAATCTTATCCCTCTCCAGTGCATCCTGGTCCCTTTTCCAAATAGAAGGGCTAAAAACTGTGAGTTTAGAGTGTTTTACAGGACAATAGTGAACCTCAAAAGTTTGAGTTGAAATACTTTTGAATTCAGGAATTTTCTAACATTATATGCTGGCATGTTAACCAACATGACTATTTTAATAGATACAAACCAGTTTATAATCCACATTTTCTTCCTTAATAAAAATATTTCCCTACCGTTTGTTTTAAAAAAGCTTTTAAACCTTTCATTATGAAAAACCTCAAAAAGTTGCCACTGATTTTGCCCCTCTCTACCTTCATACTGTCTGTAAATCAGGTAGAATAATAACTTCTGAGGAACTGGAAAGAGCATATTTATCTCCCTGGGAAAGTTATGAGGATGGCAGCTCAGTACTTCAACAGCGTCAGAGCTGTTACATTTCCATTCATTAACTTTCCCTTTTTCTATATAAAACCACATAATTGGGACTTCCCTTAGTGGAAACATTTAGTGTATCTTTAATGGGCAACTCAGGATCGTAACACTTTAAGCTTGAATCTAAGAGTTATTGAGAGCTTCCTGAGAGCTGCCAAATGCTGCATGTTCCCATAGACTCAGCATCTTGCAGGATTAGATTCTTGTAATATTTTTAGTGTTAATAATGGCAAATCCTCTGTAGTACTTTTGTAATCTATTTACATAAATGTCACATGCAGAGCTTGTCCAAAATTATCTGACTATTCATTTTTTCAAGTACATTTTCTGCAAGCAAAAAGTTTTTATAATAATGTCATTTTTTTCCCTTTCGTCCAGATGAAGTTTCTAGTTAAAATGAATGAAAGAAAGAAGTACTAATTCCAGTTGCTTCTGGTGAGGTCAAGAGTAAAAACTGTAATCTGAGACAGACGAAGAAATGATGGTCTTGGTCTACCATTCCCCACTTAGTAATTTGGTAAGGAATTCTGGATTTGTCAGGTTTTCACTTTCACACCTATGAGATAATTTGTTAATTTTTTTAAGGTTCACCTGACCATGCAGCATTGAGAAGAGAAGAAAGGATCAGAGTTAGAGCACAGCTCACTGGAACTCCGAGCTTTTTTATGTCATTCTGTCTAAGACAACTTAAGATCTCAAAGTTCAGCACCTATAAAATGAAGAACACATAAGGAATGAAACAAAGAACATATAAGGAATAGATACCACAGAAGAAGCAACTTACCACGACCACAAGGGAACCAGAACCTGTCCAGAAAAAAACAAACACAATTGTCTTAGAGACAAAGCAACTTTCTGATTTCCCATGGTTCCTTTCCTGATAATCTTTACCTCCCTCAAAGGCTGCAGTGAATCCCAGAGACACAACCTCCTCTTACGTTATCAAGCTACATTCCCAGAGAAAGCTGGGAATTCACATAATAAAATGTGATATCATGATGCTTGAGAAATGTTACTCTGTGCGCTTGACACTGCAGCCCTAAAAATATTATTTAAATTTTCTTCTCCTGCAATAAAACAGGTAGAACTGAAATAAGTCCCTCAACATGCCTATTACTAAAAACTGCTGTTCTGGTGTAATTTTTCCTTAACTTCTGAAATTGTTTCTTTGCAATTATATTCTCAGCCACTGCATGAGCACTGAGCCAAGCAAGACTGAAAATACGTCTGGTTTCTATCTCTAAAAGCAATCAACCAAATTCAAAACGCGGTCACTTTAATATGACAGATATTTTGTTTTATTTATGTTTTTTATAGCTCCTGGTATTCTGACCCATCCCACGTCCCCAGGTACCCCTTGCTGTGATAAACCACCACATACAACAGGCCAACACAAGGGTATTAAACAAAGGACTATCACTATGGACAGCTCAAGTTCTTTTTACCTGAACTGAGGAAGACCTCTTGATTAGGGAATGTGGTACATCTTTAACCGTTTAAATACCATAGAAAGGAATAGAGGCAAAGGAAGCCCTGTGCCATGCTTGTAGGAAGTACAAATACATTATTTTCCTTCTATATTCAGTTTTTTTATTCTCTTAGCTGCTTAGCTTCAAGTATCCCTACTCTTCTTCTCTAGTACTACCTGCAGCTCCAGAGGCAGGTAGGAGAGGGCAGCAAATACTTCTAGAGACCACACAGCTTGACTTGAAAGAAGATTATTTTCTTTTAATTCCCTCTCTGTCACTATATAGAACAGTGACCAAAAGTTGTTGTTTTTATGGAAGTCTGGACCGTGTTTTCTTTAAAGGTTTCTGATTCACTATTCAGCATGTCCCAGAAGCTGAAACAATGAAGTTGGCGTTTGCTGTTGTTCATGGAGTGCTTGAAAATTGCTGTGGAAAGAGAATTAGAAACATCTAGTCACATATTCCCCAGGATCTTCAAAGGATCAGGGATCTACTGCAAAGAAGGACAAGCAAGGGAATAGTAAATCCATAAGCAAAGATTCATGTCAGAATCATATGTCAGGAGGGACATATTAGTATATTAATGGGCTCCCTGATAATATCAGGAGGATATTAATTCAACTTCAGCTATTCTGATCTTTAGCTGACTACCCCAAATAATTCAGAGTGGAGGGGAATGTAGTCCTCTAGATACAGGACAGTGCAGACCTAGGAACATCAGCCTGAGAATGTATGTAAGCTGGAAATTCAGAAAAAGTTTCTAAACTCTGGAGCAGCAAAATTCTAGGATAGCCTCTGATCAGAGGCATGGCGGAAAAAAATCTGACTGCCTTGAGACAGAATGTGAAGAGTTGTCAACACAGTCCTATGAGGTAATTGTCTGTAATAATTGGGTCTGGATTTGGTGACATTGGCAATTTCTCCAGCCTTACGCTCCTAATTAATGCCGAGTCCCATGAAGGGCACGTAATGAAGAAGACTGGAAATGTTTTATATGATAAATTAATTGTTATTTAATCAGACTGGATTCCACATTTTGACATGGTTGGAGAGAAACATTTCTCAGTACTGAAGACATTTGAAAAGATTCAGGAAAAAACACAAAGATAGTTATTAATAGCTGTTTCTTAAGTCTACATGCACCAAGAAGCAACGATATTTTTAAAACTATGTGTGCTTCATAGACCAGATGTCTTCTGTTGAATTAGTGCAGTAGATTAAGTTAGTTTGTTTTTAAAGATCAATCTATCTATAGACACATAATGGAGAAACCTCAAATGAGAGCCTAATCATCCTATCTCCCCTTTCTAAGTTTTTGGAAAGAGGAAGGCACAACAAAAGGATGAGTGTGTTCACTCTAAAATTGGCACTATCTTCTGGAGATACCACTCTCTCTCCATCAAATCTCAAGAGGAAATACTAACTGAAACGTAGTCATCCCAAACTTCCGAAAAGAACCATGTCCAAAAGATTTTTTTTTTCTAATCAAATAAGAGTTGTGTCAATTAATAATTTTAATATTGTGACTATTAGATTTTACATTCTAACTTTCTGAATCAAATGCTTTAATAAGCATTGCACTGGCCTTATGACTTGAGAGTTCTGAGGACGCAGAAAGACACAATGTTTGGGATTAATTTTTACCATTGTACCATGACATTAAAACCAGTAGTGCATCACTGTTGGAGTTTGCAGACAGACACACTGCCTAGAGCACAGGAAGATAAAATTAGAAATAATTTCTAATTTCTTGGTTTGGAATCTGTGATAAGGGTATTTTATTACTAGAAATCAGAAAACAATCACCTAATTCACTTTGGTTAGCCAGTGCCTTTTATCATTGTCCAAGAGAAAAGTGACCAAGAAAAGAAAACTAAGTTACATGATGCTTTCAGGAATAATGTAGGAGAACCCGTGCTTCTTGCTTCTCTAAGAGGAGTCACAGTGCTGGCTGATAAATCTTTATGGGGCTCAAAACTAAAATACATTGAAACTTTGACACAGTAGGTCATATCATTTTTATTCATACTCCCCCTTACCTTTCCCTTGCCATATATTAGTCTCAATAGAATACAGTGACTCTTACAGATAGGCACTTTGTTACCACACTTATTTGCTCTTTTAGTGCATTCTGACTTTGCTTAAATTACTGTTTGATAAAATATTTTGTGCTGCTCTCAGCCTCATCCAGATAAATACCACTCCCAAAAATTTTCTGTCCTGTTTTGCCTTTTACAGTTCAAGGCAAGGTGAAAGATGAGCTCATTTCCTCAGATTTATTAGTAATATTAGTAACAATTTGCTGAGTTTTGATCTGAGATTTTAAAAAGCATTTTGCAGTTATTCATGACACTTCCTACAAACCTTGCAAATAAGATTAGCTTTATTTTGGAGATGGGAAGATTGAAAGGGAGAGAAGTGCTAGACCAAGAGTCCCTCTGACAAAAAGAGATTAGCGTATCTAATTCCTAAATTGCTGCTCTAGACACAAAGATGTTTGTCTGGTGATTTGTTCACATAGTAGTATGAACAACTTGGGTCACCAGGAGCTTGGATGAACTTTCAATCAGAAGACAGAAATTTCTTCCTTCATTTTCTACAAGAAAAATAAAATACCTAGAATGCTGGATGTCAGGTTTCTGACCTCATCCATAGGTTTTTTTAAAGCTGAGCTATATGAACCTGGTGAAAGATTTTCTGAGAAGATTTGCATTTGGATTTTCATTTCATTTGATGCTACTCTTTGCTTCTTAAGCTGACTGCTTTTGGCATCAAAAGCATGCACTATACTCCATTCTCCATAGCAAGTTCAGGGCTGCCTGACACTCCTATTTTCATTCATTTAGTACATTTAGATCATTCATTCATTTAGATCATTTAGTACAAGGATCAGGACACCAAACCTTTTTGTAGGTGTCTGATCTATGGCTACCTACTGTATTCTAAACTAAGCAGTTATTTTCCACTTTGGGGTTGGTTTGTTTTGGTTTTTTTTTCTACAACTCAGAGATTTTCCTTGGGCTGTGGAGGGAATTCTACTGACTTTCCAGATAGCTGAACTGATCATGATTCTACTATATTAAAGGCAGGTAGCCCAAAGATTAAAGCTCCAGATCTACAGCCAGATATGAGAGTTTTCACCTGTGACCTTAACATGTGGATTCACCAGGCTCTTTGTTGGTGTACTGCAATATTTTGGAATAGCCCAGGATTGAAGAATATAATATCCATTTGACATTTCAAAAAGAATTTAAGCAAGGTGAACTGCAAATACCTGTGTTTGGCCAGGAGATCAAATTCAGTGATGCTATATTTACAAAGACTGCAGGAAATCTTTATTCGCATGGGAAAAAAAATATAAAATCCTAATGTCTCATTTATATCTCCTGACCAGAACAATTTTAGTGGTGCAATTCTATGTTGCTCTCGGTCAGGCACCTGATTTAACTGCCTGATCTGTAAAACTACCACTTACCTCTGGATCTGCCTAAGAAGTTTTCATCCAAACACAGCTTCACTGCAAGCCCTCCTAAGACTGCCAAGGTTACAAACACATGAAAAACCCCCTCCTGAATCCCAAGAAATATTTTATCTTGTTCTGATTCACTTAGTCAACTTTACTGCATTGCTGCAGTGAGCGAGGGGGTTAAGAAGCTAAGCAAAATGAGTATCTAGCTGTTTCACAGCATTACAGTAGAAACTTCAAAGTAATGTGATCAGATATGTTCCAATATACCCTGAAACCACTACTACCGTAATCATGATGAGTGAACACATTGAAATTTGAGGCTAAATTGTGTGACTAATTCCAAAATGAACACGGACAAATGAGGTGCTGCTTTCTCTCCCAGATACGCGATCAATTTCAGAAGGGCTACAGCACCTTTATAGTCAGTTTTTAAACCATAAATTCCATCAGAGATTAGATTTTTCACTTTGGCTATGGCTACTGTAGGGCATCTTGATTCTTTGTGTAGATATTACAAAAAAAAAGTATGTATTTGCATTTTAACACACTCTACTACTGTATAAAAATCAGAAATAGTCTGAGGTTTTGGTACCAACACACTCTCTACCACATTTCTAGGTATGTTTCCTATCTTTTTTTAACATGAATCACATTCATAGTTTACTTTTTATCTGCCTGTTTCTCACCTCACACAAGTAGCTCAGCCACATAACATGGCTAAAATGTCGGGAAATGCTTTTGACAAGAATATTCTTTAGCCTGGAGGGCAAGCCATCCTCTTAGGATGTTAGAGAGATGATTTAAAACATCTGAAGCCAAGGAGGTCATAAAATTCATGCCTCCCACTTCCTGAGTGAGTATGCAACTCACAGTGCTGGGTTATTATGGTAAAGGTATACATTGTCACTTACTTCTCAAGAGAGCCAGACTTGCACTAGCACTTGATTTAACAAGGAGTTCAAGGTGGGCTCAATCCTAAGCAAATCTAAGTTATCAGTAGGTCTCTTTACTCTCACTGGCAAGATGCAAGCTTGAAAAGACTGAGTCTACAGATGGAGGTCTTCTATCTATTTATTGAAATTACGGGGAGCTTGCTTTAAAATAATTCTCCTCCTCCCAACTCTATTTGGGGGATTTTAATCTAAAATACGTACAAAATAATCTTTAAATAAGGAGGGTAAGAAATTCTCAGATATTCCTTACTTCCATATTTAAAGATTGGTGACCTATATGATCTTTTAGTTTATTGGCTCCCTTTCTTGCATGCAGATCAAAAAAACTATCAGAATTAAGCCCACTCAGTTTACTAAGACTCTTGGTATTACTGTATCTCCAATAATAACAGCAAAAGTCAGTAATACTGACAGGGACAAAATTTGCCTCTGCAGACTCAGAAGGAGTCTTTTTAAATCTGCCTTATGCAGTGAGTATAGCACTGAGAAGTGTTATTGATGTGAAAGTTAAGGCTCAGGAAAAAGATTGGAAAGGAACAGTTGAGACCTGGTTAGTTTTTCAGATGACTCGCTTATAAATGTGTACTACAGTCTCAGTGGAAATGTACCCTAGGTTCATTTAATGCTGCTCTAGAGCTCTGTTGACTGTAATAAGAGCTTAGACCCATAGGCCATACGTGGACACCTCCATAGAGCCATGTACCTTTATTTGTCTCAATCAAAAGCAGAACCTCAGTATCACATACCTGCCATATCAAAGAGACTCCACAGTGTTTCTTATCAACCAGGTGGTGTTAGCAAAAATAAGCATCCTGGTGGGTTACTTGACGATTTGGGCTTCAATGCCCTTTGATATCTCAACAACAGGTCATTCTCTGAATTACGCCAGGTTACACACCTCACTGAAAATTCAAAATCCTTAAAGACTAATTTATTTAAAATACGTTGGACCAGGACCATGCAAGAGTCAAATTCAGGAACTGTTCATAGCAGCTCTTCATGTTCTAGTTCATTAGGATGAGTTTTGTCCAGAAAAGCTTATGGTAAAACACCCTGAAGCAGCAAGCATCTTTTGGCACAAACACCTTTTGGCACATCCATGTCCAAAAAAATAAGAAGTCATACACTTTTGAAGGCCCCAGTGAAAAGAAATCTAGCAGCAGACAGTAACCATGAGAACCCTCATTAGACACTGGTTTGGAGGAAACATTGAAAGGAACTGCTTTTCTCCCTTCTAAATGCAGACGTCTTCTGATTCTCTGAAGCTGGAATGTTTTGAACATGTTTGTTCCAGAGCAGTCTGTCACAATTTTCATTTGATAATCATTCTCAGAAAATAAATAATTTTCAAGTTACATCTAGAGATTACAAGAAAACCCACAGTTCCATTACCTAACAAATTTTATGAAAAACTAATTATTTAAAAAACGAATATCATTCTTTGAGTTGGTTCCATATATTTTCATTTCCTTCTGAACTTTTCTTTGCAGAATACAGGGATGGAATGGATTTTAAGAGATCACTCGCTTCATCTGGAGTAAGTATGCTTAATCATCATGATAAAATGGAGTTCTTTTCAAAAGCAAAAATTTGAAAATACTAACACTTTCTTAATTCATTTTAGAATCAAAATCTTGATTAAAATTTTAGAATTAAAATTTTGATTAAACTTTTACTGAACATACTGGTTTTGATACATTACTGTTACTGTATTGTTATGATTTACTGAATATAGAAAATTCAGCATAAATCAGAATGATTTATCAGATTGATAATTTACAAGAGTAAATCAGAATGATTAATTTACAGTAAATCATAATAATTAATTTTAATTAATTAATCAGAATGATTAATTTACAAGAGTGGTTCCCAGATCTCCCAACTTGTTTGGTAGAAGAACATCAGTTGATCTTTTCCATTTTATTCCAATATTGTGCCTGCTGATCTGAAGGCCATTTTAGACACAGTTTAGATGGCTGCAGGAAACAACTTAGAAGTTTTCCTCTAAATGCTTGTAAATCTGCCAAAATATCTTAGAATACTACCAGTAAAGGATGCTACAGAAAATATGTAAATTACTAAAATAACTACAGCAAATAGAGTTTTCATCACTTTACTGTGTTACCGCTATTAGTATTACTGGAACAATAGGGAAATGCAGTTAGGATAGTTTCTGAATTTTGTTTTGTTCCCAAATGGTCATCATGGCAGATTAAACAAAAATAAGATCTGAAAGTAAATACGGAAGATGCTTTGGACAGGCTTTCATGGATCCCTCCCCCAAGAATTAGGAGAACTCTGGCAATCACAGGAAATACCCAAGTCTGCTAAGAGAGGCTGAAGTTACATCCTAGGATAGCAAAAATCTTGGGAATAGCCTCTGGGAGCCTTTGAAAATAGCACGAGAAGCTACTGCATCTTACTCCCAGAGAACACAGCGAACAGGGAGCCAGAACAGGCTTGACAAATGATAGTCAAAATGACAGGCTGGGGCAATGACATTCACAGGAATAAAGCAAGATTTTATTCCTCAAGCCCACCAACAGAACACTTGGAAGGAAAAAGTAAAGGGAACAAATTAAATTGGGGTGAAAAGACCTGAACTTTTTTGCTATCTCCTCCTATGGAGCAGGAGAAACTGCAAAACCAGAGAAGGGATGTACCCAAAAATGACCCAGAAGAAGTGCAAGGATTGGGAACAAAATGTGTGCTGAGCTCAAAAATGTCATGTTACAGCCCCAGACACCATCATATGGGTAGCACGTAGGCTGAGCATTGTGAAAGAAGCCTACACCGTTCCTGCTTGCTCTCTATCTGTTTTTAGATAGAGAAATTCAATTTCCACACTTGTCAATCCAGTGTTGTTCACCAGCTTCTAACCACATACACATAAATGCACTGTAATCAGTTTTGAAAGAAGTTACATGTAAACCTGTCAGAAGGAGCTTTGATATCTCTGATTTTTAAACACAGTTCGCATTTTTTAATGCAATAAATAAATACAACAGAACTGACTGCAAAAACTGTAATTAAGAGAAGAGCTTGAATAAGACTTGATAAAAAAAATGAATATACAAGATGCCTGGAAATGTCTGTCGTGTATATAGTAGCTAGGTTCTTCCAGAAATACAACAAAAGATAACAACAGCTTAATTCTCAATTGCTAGCACATGCATTACACTTCTGAGATGAGAAGTCCTTAGTTGGTATGTCTGAGTGCACAATACACCCTCAAAGAGTACAGGAGTTTCTTTCAATTATCCCGAGTCTGTCCTGTGTGTATGAAAGAAGACAGAAAAAAGTGTACAGTAAAATCTATCCCCATTTTTATCTTGCAGCAAAAGAGGTATTAGATTTTAGAGAGTGAAGCACTGACGTACTTAACCCAGGGAGTAAGTTGAATTGACAATACTGAACTTGATTGCAGCAACAGTTGTCACAAAAGACTCATGGAAAGTTCATCTCACCTTGGAGCTGCTGGTTGAACTTCATGCCTTTTGAGGTCCGGTCTCAACAATTTTGTGGTTGTCTTCAGTGGGCTAAAGCTTCTCATTGTTGAAACAAAGAGGAGTTGTTACGTTATGACTGCTTTTTTTTTTTTTTTTGTTACAATTCCAATGAAAGGCGAATCAAAATTAAGCAAATTCTTTCAAATGGGAATTACTGTTAATGGAAACTGAATACTTTCTACTCTTAATAAATCCATATGCGTGCCTAAAGTCTCACTCTGATTTATAGCCTCAGTTAGCAATTGCAGAAACATCAAACTGTATACCAGAGAGTTGCTCTAAACTGTTTCCATCTGGTCAAAATGCCAGACTTCTTGGTAGATGTACTGACAGAGACAGTTTGATTTAGAAACATCTACTTCCTTCCCAACCAAGATCTACACAGATAACCTGATAGGAGTAATATTATTGATCTACTTACAACATGCGCTAAAAGGTACTGATCACATTCATATGGATGTGATACAGTCAGGTGTGGTTCACAATGACATCAGGTGCAATCATGCAATTCCCTATGTTCTTCTAGACCTCAAGAACGGGGACTATTTCAGTCTAAATAATCTATGTTTGTTCATTTTCTCCGTGGAAAAAGAATGATATGCCAGAATATATAGAGAAAACTCTTATAAAGTTTGCAAATTGCAGTTAGGCAATTTCCAGGTTTCATGGTCTTTCTGAAAGTTGATTCTGGATTATATATGTGCTTGAAAGTTGTGTAGCACTGGCCTGGTGTCCCTGATGGTGTTTGTACCTTGAAAGTAGTAAGAGGTATTTATTTCAAGCAATTTGTGGTAGGGTAATGAGAGGCTAGGGAGCACAAAATTCAATTATGTGAAGTGTGTTGTGTATGTGTGTTTTCATGATTTGTATTGATTCATGTGCATGACAGATTGGTTATAAATTGGGTAATATATTGGCTTGTAAATGAAATATAGTGGATTGCAGGAGCATATTAGGTGGTGTATTGAATTCTCAGGGCCACTGTGACATTTTATTTGTGGGTGTAAAGAATCTCTGTTATTGTGTGTGTGTGTGTCCAGTACAATTGCTTTATAGAGGTGATACCTGGGTCATTTATGGAAATATATTGGCTACACAATATGTCAGGGCACTGAGTGCCCTTACCATCATCGAAGTGAAAGAATGAGTCTGTCTCTCAGAGAGTGAAGGGTCTCCTCCCAAGTCCATGGTCACATCTAGCACAGTCTTGTCAACCTCACAAGGAAGACGTCTGTTGGTGTATAGGTTGATATGTCAAGTTCCCTTCAGGTTTAAATCTGCATCACATTCCTTTTAGATAGCGTCAAAGTCACCACCACAAAAACAGGCAAACAAACAAAAACAACAACAAAAAAGCAAACAACAAAACCCAAAAAAGTGTTTTTATGTAGTCACTGAGTGCAGTACTACTCATACATGGGCATCCCACTGAAGAGAAAATGCAAAGGAACAAATTCTAGTGAGGAATGAGTAGGAAGCAGAGGATTTTGAAGGTGCAAATGTGGAAAAATGTTACTTTCCTTTTACAAAAATCATTCTTCTGATCTGCAGATAGAGTAAGGCAACATTTTTTCTCTTTGCGCTGATGTTTTTGGCTGGCAAAAATGCAGAGGCAAATGTTAAAAAGTTTGTTTCTTCTAGAGTGGGAAGTGGAAAGAAGATTTATTTCAGCTTATTATTTATACTACTTCTTATAGTTGCAAAAGTATTTCAATAATCTTTATAGAGCTCAATTATACCATAGCCAATTGATATGAGTGATTTCAGTACTTTTTAATATGCTATTTAAAATCTCCAGTGTAAAATATTCTTAATGCATAGCATAAAATATATAGCAACCTCTTTTAATGTAACTAAATCCTGGCTTTATTTTGTAGCTAAAATGCAGAAAGTATAAAGATTGAATTTGTATTAGTCTATAGAGATGTTTGCCTCGCTTCAGCTAAAGTTCTGTCAGTATTTCCACTTCTAATCTGGCAATCAGGTCTTGCACTGATCTTGTTTACTTGTCTTTCAGGGAATAATTATTTCTTCTCTTCTTGGTGTTTGGCTGTTCTTGGCTGTGTGAAATTCTTGCTTTGTGTTTTACCGGAGGTCAGGTATGTTCATCAAGCCACCTCCTCCTAGTTTAGCTTCTGAGAACCAGTTGTTAACTGACAACACAGCTACAGTAGTGTGCAAGTGGTGATTATTAATCGACTTTCCTTTTGGGACGTACCTGAGCTGGAGATTTAGCACCTCTAAAATATTCTGTGGGACTCAAATCTTAGCATCAGTATTTACTTACCTGATATATCCTTTGGTATCTCATCTTTTAGACAAGCTTCTTTGGAAGAACATGAATGGAGGCAACACTTGTGCAAGGAGCTGTTTCTTGTACTAACCAGACGTATTTGTCAGTTTCCAAATATGTGGTAATGAACACTACAATACTAGTTTTCATATAACGGTTGGGAAATAGTCATAGTGTAAGATGATGGAGTATAATTTTTCCCTTATGGAGGAAATACTGAATCTAGGTCTGAAGAGAGGAAGCTTCCAAAAATGAAGAGCAAGTCTCCAAAAAATTACAAGGTAATTATGAGGTAGGATATAAAGATGTCCATACTGAACTGAACAGTGCCTTGTAGAGGTGTTAGTTTCCAAAATGAGTACAAAAGTGCAAGATTGCTTAAACATTTATGATTAACCATGATGATATGATTATCCCCCTTCTGGGATTTTATTGCCAGGTTGCCAGGACCAGGTAAAAAAATAATAAGAAAAGCCACAAAGCAGGAGGATAAAGCTAGCATTGATAAGATAAATATTCTTTCTTCAATGAATGTGAAACATCTACACAACATCCATGTTGAATTTTTGACTTGTGCTTTTTTCTGAACAGGGAATGAATGTCACCGTATCTTCCCTTTGCACCTGCCTTGCCTCTCTGCTCTGCCCTGCCTGCTTTACTTCTGGTCAAGGTGCACTATAGCACGAGTTCTTCCAGCTGACAACTCTTCTTTTTTCACTTGTGTTTTTCAGAATTCATTAAAGCACTGTTTGACATTTTTCCACTATAATAGTACCTGTCCTATCACAGAGTCTTGGCTGCAGTGAGCCACACTGTGAGCTGTAGGATGTTGAATGTTTTTGTGGATGGAGGCGGATAATTTGCTAACACTGCTAAATATATACTTTAAAATTTCCTAATTTATTACATTCTCCTCCCAGCAGTTAAATAACAACCGCATTTCCAAAAAGGCTGAAAGAATTAAAAATTGATCTTTTTAATGTACTCTCAAAGGCAAGCTTATCAATTTCTGGATTTTTTTATTCCGTATTTTTTTGATAAGTAATTTCTGAGTTTCTGCTTACCTGCGATATTCAATTCCCTGCATTCTCTCTGAAAACATGTTTTTTAAAAGTGGAAACTAGACTTCATACCCTAAATACAAATGAATCTAGTAGATGCAAGATATGAGGAAATTTTGACATGTTATGGTCATTGAGTGTTAGTGCGAAAGGGTCACTGTATCCTTGTAACATATTTCTAAATGTTTCAAGCTAGGAACTGAGAAACATCATAAGTTAAAAGCAGCATCATAGCTTATGACTCACACACTACAAAATATAAGCCAGTATCAGTGTATTTTCCTCAAGTGATTTCCTAACAGTGTTTGTGAAGAGAGTGGATAATTCTGGCAGCAAAAAGCTGTTTTATCTTTCTATCGTCATTTGCTAGAGTGAGGTGAATTGCGCGTTTTAACTTGAGAGTTACTTTGGTATTGGGTGGAGAAGCAGCTTTTCAACTCAGCTCTAACTCTGCAGCAGGGGCTTTCATTGAACTTTTCTCCAACATCTCTTGTATCTGGGAGGAATGAAGATGATTATTATTATGGAGGTGGTCACTCTGCTGGACTGATGTCCTGTGAAAGCACAACTGAGGAGTCATGTGTTGCAAATGGCTATAATCTCAACCTGCAACTTTCTGGACCTGTTTTCTGGGGACCTGCTGTCCATGAGCTCTCATTGGACTACATTTTGTATATCTGAGGGATAGAAGAGAACTGCAGTGAGTGAAATAATCTCAACACCTTTGTCTGGTATCCTAGTCCTATCTCTTTTCTTTCACTTCTTAATCCTGGCAAACATGGTACCTTGCAGCCCAAACATTTAATGAGAATTAAAAAATAAAGGTGATATGCTTGTTAAGGTAACAATGTCAAGGACAGCTGGGATTCCTGTTGTCTAATGGAGCTGAGAAGTAGATAACTGTCTTTCTAGACTGCCCTTATAGATGATGGGGAGAACAGGACTTCTCTAGGAAGTGATGCAACCCCAAATTTGGACTCTTGTTTTAAGTCTGGACATGTTGTCCTCCAGAGGTGCATATTTTTCCTCACTATTAAGAAGACAGAAAGACAAAATAATTAACACAAAATAGCCACCTGAGTTTTGTACTGTTAAAGTTAGGTAAAAAACTCATCATCAACCATGCACTCATTCACTAATGTCCTGAAAGACTAAACATCAAATAAGTCAGGTCAAGATGAAACTGTCAAGTTTCCTGTCATTTTCTGCTCCATCAAGAGTTAACCTGTTAAAACAAACAAACAAACAAACAAACATAAAGGCAATTGGATATTTTAAATAGTTTAACTACATTTTCAATCAAAGTTTTGTTTTAATGACTTTTTCTTTCCAAATTTGCTGGAGAAGTACAAAACAAATATAATAATGACAGTGAAAATGGCTGCACAGGGATGTATATTCTTTCCTTTCTGTCTTTTTCTGCAGAATTCTCCTTCTGTAAGTCTTCAGGAAAACTTTTTTCTCACTTCCTTGTAATTTTAAGTCTCTTATGTTTGGGGTCCTTCCTGAGACAAACAGATCCAGTTTTTCAAAGGGACAAATTTGACTGTGGGCAACCCAAAGCAAATCAGAGATCATCTTTGAAAAGATCCGAAGATCCATTACTTTCTTAGTGTAGCTGACATATTAAGAAGTGTACTGTCATTGTAACTTCTCCTGGAGGCTCAGGATCATCCTGCAGAACCGCATCTGCTATAACTCAGTGGAGAGGTATTCATGAATACTGGCCTTCTAGACTGCTTGTGAAGAACAGCAAGACTGAAAGGAGTGCTGTTTCAGAAAGGAATCTCAAATATGGGCAAATCTACAGTTAGGCGTTACTACCACAGAAAAAGCACCATTGCTACACATAGTAGCTCATATTATAGTGTTTTGCATTACTTTACTACCATCTGGAAGTTTCAGAGAAACTCAAAGGAACATCACTTTGTTAGAGGAATGAAAACTTACCAATTTTCTTTCAGCTGACGCACACAGAGTCAGCGTTATGCATTTTGCCTCCCTTTCCACAGTATATTAGTGCCCTTCTGATTCCTTCACTGCTCATGGTGAGATGCCGTGTTGGAAGATAATATCAGCTTGCATTGCATGTTGTTTCACGTAAAGCATATTCTTAGCAATTACTTCGGACTCTAATTGAGCTGAACTAAATAATGATGTGTTAACTCGGTTTCTTTACTATGACTCAAGGATTTACAAAAGAAAACCCGTTTAGGGGTTAAGGGGCCTGTGCTAATTGTTTTCCTGAACAATACATCTTTCAATCACTTTTTCCATTATCCACATAGATTAACTCCATTGTCTTTGAAAGTAATTGACATTACTCTTCATTCTTCTATTATCTCATAATAATATCAGCGTAAATACAACAAAAGGTAATTAAAACAGCAAAGGAGATAAATTCTGTATGCTGTGCAAACAAAAATGAAAAATCCGGGGAGATTCAGTCAACAGTGCTATGATCTTAACCATATCATAAGATACAATAATAAGGATATTATCCAGTGTTGTTTGTAATTTATTCTCCCCGAGTTTTCAAGTGTGGACGATGGTTGCCCGTAAGTACCAAACTATCGTAGCTGATAAACCAAGGCAGTTGTTTATACCTAAACCTTGGCTTTTTGTACATAACGGTTCATAAATGTTAATACTGTGACAACAACCAGTCCACTGGACCACATTATCAGATAAAGAAGCCAGACTATTTCTGTTCAAATCAATTCCACTTTTTCTGCATCATGAGATGTAAAAGTGTTGTTCAAAGAAAAGAGCATGAAAAGCTTTCAAGATTTTCTTTGATAGACTCTGTCTAAAATGGGTTTGTAGACAGTAATTAAGCTTAAACCACTTTGTCTATTATCTGTTTATCATCTTGCTTGGAAACCACACAAAAAGAATATATTGTTTAATCAATCTTACTTCTTTTTCAGGCTTAATTTCTCCTTAGACTCTGAGCAATGACTGCAGGAATTTTGTGTTAGTCTTTGTGCAGTGTTTGGTATAAAATGACTCAAAGTGCAAACTGGACTCTTCGGACTGTTATTACACATAACTGTTCAACAAGAACATTGATTAAAAATAACAGCTAAAAATATCTGCATCCCATTCAGCTGAGAGCAGTTATAAGTAGATGGGAATATTCCCAGGTTTTACTTGCTATAATCTGTTAATCATGTGCAAAGCCCTGTTCTCTTAGCAAGTTACTAAAAGTTTTGTGACCTTTTTGGGGAGATAGAGTGGCTCAGAACCTCTGAGAGACAGAATGCTACCTTTAGATGATTGAAACTGAAATTCAAGTTCCCAAAAAGATCCTCAGGTTTTATACTTTTGGCCTAAATGTCTTTTCCAACATCATAAAATAAGTCAGGAAGTCAGCTAAATATCTAGGACAGTAAATAAAGAAACACAATTCCTACTTAACAGCACAGATTCTTGAGAGAATTAGGTCTAAGAAGATCTTGACAAATATTTTCCAGAATTAAAATATTAACAGTATAATGACTCTATACAAATATTTTGAGTTCTAAGTCTCATCTACATGAGGCTGTAGAGTAAGTTCATGTCCCACTGATGGAGTTCTTGGTTTTAATTGGCAGAAGAAGTAAAACATTAAGCATTAGGCTATTAGACCGTAAACTAATTACTAGAACTGAACAATAGAAGTGAACAATAATTTTCTCATCAGCTTCACATCTAATCTTATCTTATCTAATCTTATCGATTCTTTTTTTGACAGCAAAGAAATTCCACAAGGATAAATGTTTTTATAAAAAGCAATGGACATTTATCTGCTGGATTCTTTTTTAAAGGCAGTCTATGGGTGGATAACACTGTATTTCAAGGAACTGAGACTAGTCAGAGCTGCATATTGTCATTTTACTCCTATAGAGACAGCAGAGAGTGCCAGGTCTTTAGATCTACCCAGCTCTCATGAACTGTCCCAGTGCAATAATATTTTGTTGATCCAGCTGACCTAGGTTACTGCAGAGGAAGAGTTGTGCTGCTACCGAATGCTCCTTTTTTTCTGCAATGATTACTTTTCTCAGCTTTGTCACATATGACCTGAGATGGAAATTAACCTTTATAAATGCTCTTTTTTATCTCTTCTGTCTTTGATGACACAATAAAGTTGTCATTATGGGAAAACTGGTTCACCTGACCCAGGAAAAATAAAAATATCTTTTTAGAATTAGCGTTAATTTGGTTTTAAACAGGACCTCTCTCATGCTTCATTCTCAGCATATGCAATTTCAAACAATTAAAATAATTACAAGACATTATGGATGATACTTTGCTTGCTCTTTAGTTTGGAGACATGGCTGAAAATGAATCTATGGATTTTTGCCATTTTCTTTGAAACACCTAAATACAATTTTTTTTTTACAAAAAAACTTGCTCTTCAAGGAACGTGAAACGCAATGTCTTCTGAATCTATCACAGCACAAAACATTGCAAAGCAACAGTTTCATGTGCATTTCTTTGGCTGATGCCAGTTTAAGCACCTTCCAAATCTGAATCGTGTTCCTTTATCTGTTTTATCAACACTTTGTGCAGCCAGGTCACATAGCATATCACAAACTAACCCAGAATAAAACAACTCACCAAAACTATACTTATTCTTCATCTTAAATATTGCCTTAATCCAGTTCGCCAAATGTCTGCCCATAGAGCCGTTCCAGCACAATGCTTGCAGTTGTTAGAACAACCAGCTGAAAACTTGTGGGACAGGGGAGCAGGACTGAAAGGGAATTGCTTAAGTTAGCTTCAGCGGCAGTATGACTGAATGTGCAAGCATGAAAATAGTTTCATTTTGCTCTGAATATGAACTTCTTTATATGGAAAATATATGCAAATGAACCAGATGTACTGAGAGGGGAAAACATAGAAGCCTTGATTTAGCGAAGTACTTAAGCACACTCTTAAAGTTAATCATGTGCTTAAGTCTATTCACTGAAACACTTGACACATGTGTATGCTTTTGCTGAGTTAATGTAATAAAGCAGAGACCATAATGATAGTCCTAGGATAAACAGACAGGCTGAGTTGTTAAAAGCAATGTGTGAGCTCCTGTTTCCTATATCGCATCCTAAAATAGGTCTCTAACGCAGAGATGAATCTGATGCTGCAGGCACTTCTCCCTTTCCGCTGTGTAGTGAGGGAGCTAAACGATTAGTTTAGACTAGACAGCAAATATTAACATGGCCCAGATTTGGTGGCATAACTTGTGTATCACAGACTCAAAGCTGTCTTGCTTTCAAGCAGTAACCTACCATCCTGGCCAGTGGGTCTGGAAGTTTTCTGGGAGAAGAACGCAAAAAGAGTGACGTCTGATAACAAACTACAATCTAACACCCCTAAGCAGATGCACAACCCTGTGCAGTGCTCCTCCCAGTATTGGGTCCTTATTAAAAAGTAATGAGCAACTGCTTTTTGCTTACTACCTGCTAATTAAAAACGTGTACAGAAGGTTATTTTCAGACTACAGCTATTGTTCCTAGGATGAACCTAGACCTCTGAACTCAAGGAAGCAGTAGTGATTCAGAGAGGCACAAGCATCACTAAAATTAAGCTTTCTTATCACAAGAATGAGAAGCCTGTTTCTCATTAATGACCATATAGCTAGACAGAGTCCACAGACATTAACTACTAATAGTGGGAGTGAGCTGTAGGCCAAGACACCTAAATTTAGACCTTTGCTTATAGGTGCCTGCATGTGCATGAGATGTCAAAGCTCCTGTGATACTCAGAAGAGAGCCAGTCCGTGTACTTAGAGGAGCCTAGAAAGCAAAAAAGCTCATCTTAAAACAGATGGTGACTGGCTGTTCCAGCTAAATTCTTTCTAGTCTTTACGATATTAAGTATATACTTCCAGATTATCATGGAGAACCTGCTTACATATGGGTACTTACACTTCAGCATCTAAATCTTGAACATAATCTTACCCTGAGTGAGCTAAATTGGTCAAGATACACTTGTGAAATGGTATACAGAAAGCTCATTTGATAAATACCTTGTTTTATGCTCTTTCTCTAGGAAGCTGGTACTGTTGAAGACAGGACACTTGTTGTGGTTTAACCCAACAGGTAGCTAAACACCACACAGCTGTTCACTCACTCCCCCCCGCCAGGTGGGACAGGGGAGAGAATCAGAAAAAAGGTAAAACTAGTGGGTTGAGATAAAAACAGTTTAATAGGACAGAAGAGGAAGGGAAAATAATAATTATAAAAGAATATACAAAACAAGTGATGCACAATGCAATTGCTGACCACCCGCTGACTGATGTTCAACCAGTCCCCTAGCAGTGGGCTGCCACCTCCCAGCCAACTACCCCCAGTTTTACTGTTCACCATGATGTCATATCATATGGAATATCCCTTTGACCGGTTTGGGTCAGCTGTGCTGGCTGTGTCCCCTCCCAGCTTCTTGTGCACTCGCAGCCTCCTCGCTGGAAGGGCAGTGTGAGAAGCTGAGAAGTCCTTGACTTAGTGTAAGAACTGCTCAGCAAGAGATAAAAACATCAGAGTGTTATCAACATTACTCGCATCTTAAATCCAAACCACAGCACTATATTAGCTACTAGGAAGAAAATTAAATCTATCCCAGATGAAACCAAGACAACACTGAGCAAGGCGTTTCCTTGTTCTGACCAACTCTGGCTTTTCTTACATCCTTATGTTATGTTGTTCTGATATGCAGACATTTTTTACTTAGTCAATGACCATTAGTGGGGCTTGAATATTTTGCATTTTATGCTTTCATCACAATTTCAATTGTTTCCCCACTATCCGCACCAACCCTTCACTTTCCTTCCCTCATTTATTGCTTCCTGCAGGAGTTTGCTCACTTGGTATTTTTTCAGTTTTTACCTGTTTTTCATGGCTTTTAACAACTGAAGCCTATTGTAGACTTGAAAACTCATGCAAAGACATTCATAGATATTCTGGGATGTGAGCCAACTATCATTTCTAGCTTAGATGCCACTTAATGCTCTTTCAGTTTATTAATTTTTTTTTTCCTTCTTTTCAACTACAACACTGTCTTTTCCAGGATTTAATATCCCACCTGCTGTGTAATGAAGGTATTGTATTCACTCATACCTCATTGTGCAATACAATTCATATATTCATTAAATCCTCACATTCCTTTTACTAGAGTGAGTAAAGTCACATGTGCTTATCATCAATTACTGTCTGGAAAAAAAGAGAATATATCTACTTTTTTAGTTAAAAGAAAAGCCAATAAGAGGGTTCAAGGTATTTGTCAGAAGACCACTGGATAAAAATGGGACAAGTGAACATAAAAGCATGTTAATATTTCCATTTTGGAGAGGAGGCAAGCAGGGAGGCATAACTTTTGGAGAACAGTTCACAGAGTGAAATGGAACAAGTAGCCTTTACTAGTCCCATTTAACAGGTTATATTCCTCCGAAGCACATTATAACATCATATATACAAGTTACATATTAAGGATTGTAAGCATTCGGTTGGCAGATTAATATGTACGTTAATTTCAAATGGAAGTGAAGATGGTAAAAACAGATTTTGAGTTTATAAATAATACCTCAATCACCATGAGGAGTTGTCTGGCAAAAGCTCTGTTGTAACTGATGCAAATTTGCACTATGGAGCAAGAGTGTGGGCATTTGATTTGCCACTTGTGCTCAAGTTACACAATACCCCCACATTATTTTATGTAATTACAATTGCATTCAGTTTTACCTGGACTTCATAAACTGCAGGGCAACACAAAATCAGATGCCTTTTATTTATTCCCTTACTCATCAGTCTATTTATACTCCTTTTTTCACAAGGACAAAAGGGACCTTCGACTTACAAAACACACAAAAAAATGTTTATTCTTGCAACTTCCTTCCCCCTATAAATTTTACACTGTTGTGACTCTATTGACTGAAGGGGAGTTAGTATCGATTTAACGAGTGATCAGAAACGGGTCTTTTTTAACACTTCTGCTTTACAGGGTAATCTTGTAGGACTGATGTCCGCACTGGCCACAAAATGCGTATGCTGAATAATAATATTGGACACTGAGATATTTTGCTTGGTACAGGCATAAATGGATGCAACTACTTTGACTTCTCCAACATATATATTTATAGACCAAACTTTACTATGTCTACTGAATGTTAATTACCCGTTAATGTCTTGTGCATGGAGTAGCTGCAAGCTAGTATCTGAAACATGGATGGGTCTTGTAACTGCTTAGAGTGGAAGGAAGAGCTTTAATGAAAAATCAGTATGACTGTAAAATACACTAAATTAGGATTTTCATCCACAGTGTACATCTGAGAAAATCACCCTGGGTTCCTGTCATAGATAATAGAGCTCGTTTGTGCAGTCAATGACTTTGGGATGTGATTCACCTCCTTAAATAGGCACCTGCATTTGGTTCAATAGAAATTCTGTTGACGAGCTCTTCATTGACTGTAACAAGAGCCTGGAGAACAAACTTTGATGCAGACATCCCATTGTAGATATCAGAAGTTAGGTGAGGTGAATTCATCCTTGTTATAAAAGTTTTTCATATGAGGATACAAACCTGACACTACTGCTGTGTGCATGCTTGGCTCAAATTTGTACATAGGTGACTAACGAGCCCTAAGAAAAATAACTACCTTTTATTACAGAAAATAACTGCTGTTCAGCATGTGAAATGTGGCTTTTCAGCTGTTACTTCTTCGGTATTTGTCCCATCCAGGGCATGCTGTTTCTGTTTGAAGATTTCCACCTCAAACTCTACTGTAGCCTATATGGAGCTAAGAGGGCAAAATTTGTTTATGTCGTTACACTCAGTCTGTTGTGGTTTTGGCGTGTCTAGCATGATTTCTTGAGCAATCATGCCTCCTTTTCTCACACTCCATCAGAGTGTAGGATCTGCTTAGCCATTTGCGTGCTCTACATTCAAATAGTTTTACCTTCAGTTTATTACATCGAGCCCTTCAGCAATAAAGTCACTCTGAAAATGCAGCAAAATTGCTTTACAACTTTACTACTGCTTAGCTTGTCATATCATGGACTAGTGCAAGAAAGGATTCCTGGTGAAAATCCACCATACAAATGTTTCTTTTTTAAAATATCTGTGTCTTGCATTGGTAAATCAATGTCATACAAATAACAGCTTTATATACCTTTGATAGGTTGGAGATCTTGGATCATGCTCATTCAATAAACTTTCCACAGCTCATGGTATTTTTGTAGATGATGATCAATATTTCTTCATCAATGCTGGCTTGATACTGCAGAAGAACAGGGAAAGTAAGTGAGTTTAAGAATGACTGAAAGGTAAGTATAAGTGGTATTAAAGAAGAATACCCTACAGAGTCCGCCTGACATTTAGTGTCAGATTTTTCTTAAAGTTACTCTAAAATAAGCTATGGAAAGAGAAAGTTTTTTGATCAACAGCTAAATATTTTGTTAGGAATGGCAAACCAATGTGCAATTATTGACAAGGAAAAATTCCCATGTGAATTGTATGGTGAAGGCCCATGGCAGTGTGGGAAAGCTAATTCCTTTAAGCTGCAGGTCATCCTGTGTAGAATTGTTAAGTAAGACAGCAAAAACTGATGAAGTCTTAAAACATAGCGTAGTCTAACATTAACTGCACAAGAAAGAAGACATCAGGTAGGTCTTTAATAATATTCACTCTGCCAGGCATTCCAGCATGAAAATAAGCAAGAAAGGTTTGGAACATACCTCTTTTATTTTCCAGCTTGAAAATTCCGATCAGTTTTTCCAAGTCGTATCAGTAAGTAGACAAGAAATACCAGGAAAGTTTCCTTATTCACCTCTGTGACTCCAAAATATCATAAAATACTTTAATTCCTCCACTATCTATATGTTTGAGGAGAGTTTTCTTCTATCCCTTTCCTTCTTTAGCTTCCTTGCAGATTATATCTTATACTCATTTGCTCATGCACCTCCTAGCACGGCTTGCTGTCTGGGGACTCTAAATTGTCAATATTGTAGAAGCACCAATAACCTCAATTTACTTGAATGACTGCTGAATCAAACTCTGTAGTTGCAATTACACCTGTGTGTATATGCATATGCCATGAAAGAGGACTTCATTTCCTTGTAGATGAAAGGCCTCTCTATATGTGAAATATTATTATTACTTCAAATCAGAATCCTTAATTTAGAGATCTGAAGTTATTACAACAACAAGACACATTTGTCATCCACTGTGGATATTACTTTAAAAATGTATGCTTTACTGTTTTAAATATGCATTCAAAACACTAAAGGCTTTTTGTTCAAACATTAAGATTGGAGTATTACACTGAAATTCCTAAGTAATAATTAAATTTATGACTCCAGCAGTCAAGCTTCTTGGGCCAAGGGCTGAGGAAGGCACAGGAGATGCAGAATTTGGCCCACAGTTGACTAATATTTTGTGGGTTTCTGTCTTTTTTTGCCAGTTCATTCGGGCACATGTCAGACTTACAGTTTCAATGGGACCTGATTTGCTTTCAAATGATCTGAATTTCCTCATTAAGGGGACAAAGGAGGTCAGTACCAAATCTGTTGGATCTTTAAATGGACAGGTCTTACTCATCTTGTTTTGTGTACTTATTACTGCTTATGTGATGTGAATCTTGGCTTGTTTTCTGGCAGGGTTCTTCTTATCACTGTAGTGATGATTTCTCTCCTTAGTGAAGAAAGCAAGTTGGGTTGGCAGACTGGAGGATGCTGTGAGGAAGGAGGGACAACGCTTGTTTTGCTACCACCTTTGTATTTCCTGAGAAAAAAAGAAACTGCTCAGATTTCAATATGCATGAATTTTTCATGGGCAATGCATTTAATGAAAGGGAAGCAAAGATACCAGTGAGGGCTTTTTGAGCTAAAATTGTCTGTTCTACCTTACTGGTGAAATATGATGTAACAGGAGAATTAGACTTAGCCAATAGCACAGCACCTCAACTAGAGAGATGTCCCTCCCCACTCATAGCCCATGTAAATTTTTTAAAACATTTTTTTACATTCACAGGATTAAGAAATGACTAATAGATGAGAAATTAAATTTTAAATCTTCCATACTGTTGGCTAATGTGCCAAGAGCACTGTCTTAGTCCGTCAGATAGAAAAGCAGCCACAACTTTCTAAAACACTGATGTTTGACCTATGAAATCAGGAATCTAGGGACTTTATTGTAACATATCTCGAACAACCCCCACCTTGTCTGGTGCAATTACCTGAAGATTCAGCCAGTGTTTCACAGAAGTAATTTCTTCTTATCTGATACATCACCTGGGGTACAGTCAAGAGGCAAATGATAGCATAAAAACCAACAATGATTCACCTATAACTTCCAGGACCTTTGCATTCCAAATTTAACTTCTAAACTTGTTTGTCACTGCTCACCCTCTAAGGTAAATTTTGCTTACAGACCTGCCCTGAACTTTTTGCTATATGTACAAATATGATGAAATATATGAACCAGCTCATATGACACACCTTAAAGGAATGGGATGAATCTTACTTGGGTGCAGAAACATCAAGAAGATTGCAGCATCAAGAGCTTCATCAACCTATCCATGCTTCTCAGGAGGAGCCCTGGTATTTGTCGATGGAGCTGCTGAGCTCAGTGGTCATATCAGGATGAATTTTAATATGTGCGCTCATATTCAGGACTTCTGATGAAGATACTTGTTAGGTGGGCCTGACAGTGAAGGAGCTTACTGCATCTCTCAGGAAAGATCTAATAGATAAACCCCTCTATCCCCACCTCTTCTGCAGTTGTGTGTATGGCTTCCCCTGATCCGTTTGTACTCCACATCATACTGATGAATAAAGAACTGTAGCTTAATCCAGCTACTTATGTCCAGGAGCTCAGTGTAAGGAGGAAAGTCAATAAAAATGACAACTGGAAGAGCAGATATTGAGTGATTGTAACTCCAGTGTGGCTGGAGTAAACCAGCATCAACAGTCACTGCATTGAAACACAGATAGATGTACAGCAGTCGCGAGTCTAGCATCTAGCTGTCACATTACTCTAGTGAGATCAGAATAACCTAGTTGATGGCTATCACTGCTACAAAGCTTCAGCAAAAAAGAAAAAGAGGGGTGGGGAGTAGTTCATTGGGGAAAAACAAAACAAAAGAAAACCTGAAATGTCTTCAAAGACAGCATTAGGAGTGACTTTTTTTTGCTCCACGTTGCATATTGAACTGAATGGCAAAATGAGATTACCCATGAGAGTAGGCTGTGATCTTTATTATTATTGGCATAAGGTCTTGATATAGAGGGATTATGGTTTTAGTTCGTCAGTACTTACCGGTATGGACACGGAAAAAGGAGAAGATACTGCAATCACATGAAATTATTACAAGGTGAAGTCATCCTTTAGTTTGTTCTTTTAGCAAAACCAGGAAGTTATTATTTCTGTATTTGCTTCCTATATGCAGTGATAATAAGAAAATTACTACCACATGGCTTTGAACTGTATACAATATTTTTTTCAAATTTATTTTCTTGTAAATTTCAAAATTTGAGGGAAAAACATTTCTAGTTTGAAAATAACTTTATTTTAAAATGTCGAGTAAATGAAAGTTATTAATTCCTTTGCTTTGGTATATAAAAGACGGTTTTCCAACTGAGTTACTTTACTTTGTGTAAGATTTGATTCAGAAAACGAATAATTTCAAAATTTTCAGCATGTCTCAAGTTCATTTTAAAAATTAAATGGCAGAAACTCTGTGCATTTTCAAAATGTTTCAGGGCTCCAAAATATGTGTAATGGTAAATTAAATTAAATTAAAATAACATAAAATAACATAAAATAAAATAAAACCAATGTTTTCCAGTATGCTACATATATTCCTTTCACATGGGTGTCAGAAAAAGTTCTGATGACTCAGTAGTCATTTCACTGATCGAATTGAAGCACTGGTACATTATCTGCCAAGTATGTCATATTTTTAGTTCATTTGGATTTTTTCATTTGTTTAGGTTTCCTTTTTTGATGTAGTATCAGTGTCTTAAAAATGTCAGATAAGAATTTAAATGAGAAAAAGAGTTTTAAAGGTTTGCATTTTTGGCATTCTTTCAACCCGCTTTATAATTAGAGCTCTGTCAAAAAGTTGTTATAACATTTTTTTGAACCCAGAGATCTCCAGAACTCTTCAATCACAACAAAGAAACTGCCTCATTTAGGCATCTGTAAATTGCAACTATTGTACAAACCAAAGATTTCTTATTGTTTATAAGAGTAACTCTCATGTTTCCATGTGACTGGAGTCAATTATAGATCATGTCAACCATTGTGAAAGATGAGACTATAAACAAATATGGAAGACAATTTGGGTTTTCATAGCATCCCTTGTACTAAAAATATGTCAAAGCAGCACATAAAACAGCAGAGGGGTGAAAAAGATACCTGTAACAGGGAAACAGAGCAGATGTCCACGTCTTGCTTAGTCTTGGGCATAGAGAATCTATTTTTAGTGAAAGCAGAGGGTGCCACAATGGTGAAGATCTTATAAACAGTTTTGATGGATGTGAAGAACAAAGGATGGTCACTGTAGGAAATCATAAACAGATTAAGTTAGGTGGACTAAGAAGATGAAAGAGCTATGTACAGGCATGTAGATAGACAGAATAGAAGTCACAGAGCTGGCAAGTAATAGGCAGATGTGCACGGAAGAATGCAGACGACAGACAAAGTGTACATTCTTTCTCTTAACAATTCATTGCCTTTTTTAAAAAAGAGTTCACACGTACCCAGACAACCCAAAAAGAGACTAGCACAATGAGACACTACTGAGGAGAAAATAAAAAAGAACAAGTATGAATGACAGTGCACAGATTTTGCAATCAGTCATCTTACACTACATTTGAGCTGGTAAGTGAGCAATCAGACGTTCTGTAGCTCATTTCCAAAACAACAGAGGAAGGAACATACATCTTCAGTACTACACACAACAGCACAGAGAGCAAGGCTGGAAGAAACCTGAAGTGACATCTAGCCCCTCTTTCTGCCACAAGGCAGCATAAACCCTGCCGCACCTTTTTATAACCAAATGTCTGCCTAAGCACTTCTCTGGGAACATCCAGCCATGAAATCCGTATGTCATCTCTGTGAAATCTTCTTCCATGCACGTTCACCTTCCCCACAAGACTATTTTTCCCTTAGGGCTTACTAAAACTTAACTGTCTGGGGATATAAACTCAGTCACTGAAGTACAGGCCTTTAGCACCATTTGAGATACCTTGAGGTGTCCAAGATATCCACATGAGCTGACAGATATGGCACAGAAACCATAGAAGACTCACACCCTTCTGTAAAGGAAGTGGAGACCAGACAAAACACCGTAGGAAATCTCAAATGGTATGAGGGGTGCAAAATGCCTTATGAGTGTCGCTGACCTCTAACTCTAACATCTAACCTAAATCTCCCTTATCACTGTTTCAGCTGCCTTGTCTATCCATGGCTGATATAGATGCAGCTCTTCGCCATCCTGAAGACTGGAAGCACTACTCCAGATGAACCGTACCCATGGGTTCCATTACAGTCGTGGGAGACCTAGCTCAAAGGCTGAGGGACCCTAGACTGTCCTTCGGCTGATCAGAGTAAGGATCTACTTTAGGCTGACATGACGTGCTCTCCATATCCCTCAGCTGTGTGATCTAGCTGTCTTTTGAAAAGAAGAGAAACAAAAGCTAAGTGAACATGAAGACATCTATGCATAACATCTAAATGTCTTAATATATAACAAAGTCTCCCCTACAAGAAACCTACTTCTTTCTGCCAGTTGTGACCAAAACTGAAGGATCGTTTCGCATGTCTAACAAAGCATATCATGCTTCTTGAAATATTTCTGCATAGTGTCCGTCTTTTTTTTTTTAACTGTGTGACTCTAAGCTCATATTCAGCTTACGAACCATTAATAGCCTAGATACTGTGCTACAGAATGACTGTCTAATCTACCATTTCTCATCTGCACCTAAAAAAATGGTTATTCGCACTTAAGGATAAAAATATGCATTTGCCCTTACTGAATTGCAATGTAATTTTTGAGACTGTCACTCCATTTTGTCAAAATAATTCTGTCAAGTTCATGCTAATCATGTCTTCCACCATGTTCTCCTGGTAGTCCCACCCAGCATAGTGACATCTATAAATCAGATAAACATATCTTTTATTTTGTATTCTAATTCACTACACTCTGAAGACTGGTGAGTCCCTGACAGTTCAGTGGGGATTCCTATGACAGTGATCTATTGATAATCACACTATGAACATGGTATTTCCACCAGTTAAGTACCTACATCATAATAGTTCTGTCTAGATTATATTTGCCAAAAAATATGTCATTAGAAAGAGTATCAAATGCCTTCCTAAATCTAATACACATGACATCTACTGCCTTTCCATATCTGCAAGGCCTTTACACTGTAATAGTACGATTTTAGAGGGCTTGGCACAACTTTGTGTTAACAAATCTATTTTGGCTGCAACTCATCCTTTTGTTATCTTCTAAGTGCTTACAGATAGTTTGATTGATTATTTGTTCCTAGATTGTTCCAGGAACTGAAGTTAAGCTGACTGGTCTAGAGTTCCTTGGGATTTCTCTTTTCTCTGACTTTTAAAGAGAAATGTTCAGATTTTCTTCTGCCAGTTGTCTAGGAACTCATTTGCATTTCATAAGTTCTCAAAAATATCCACTAAGAAATCTGCAGTTACTTCAGCTTTCAGCCTAAGTACCCTGTCATGAAATTCATAAGACCTAGAAGATTTGAAAACTATGTTTTCTAACTGTGATAACTTCTTTTTTTTTTTTTTCTATTGCTTGCTCTCATATTTCATTTGCAAAGATATCTATGATTTTTTTTTTCTTTCTTCAAATAAAAGGCATGGTATAATTTCTCTTCAATTCTGTTTACTTTCAGAACTAAAAAAATACCCTTTTCCAAACTTGACTTGACCTTGCATTTCAAAATGACAAGATATAGCTTATTCATGAATTTCAGAGTATTGTGCTTATTTCTTTGCTGATGTTTATGTTCTTACCAGGAACTCAGAAAAGTTTGTGCTGAGTTAATTTAAGAAATGGTTAGTTGTGCAGAATCTAGCAGATCATAGAATCATAGAATAATTATGGTTG